>NC_082721.1:55034088-55336011 GCF_030144855.1 Hypanus sabinus | reverse complement strand
CACTGAGCACTCTACATGCAATATCTACACAGTTCCAAATCACACTGAGTAGTTATGTACACAACCTTACCACGAAATGCATTGAATAGAAAGTAAAGCATTGAACACAATGGAGTGTCAAGTACAATTTTGGTGAAAACAAGTATGTGCTAACATGATGTAAACCTTATTATTATACTCACCACATGATTTAGAATCGTCTGCAACCAATTTTATGAGTGTGCTACCTAAGCTCCAGAATTTACTTTCAGCAACAACGCATTCTCTACATAGTGGAACATTAGAGCTAGCACTACTAAAACAAGTCAATGGCTGTTCCATTCCAAATGGTACCAGGTAGGTTCCTGAATTCAGCTTGCATTGGTGTATTCCATGGACTGAGCACTCTTAATGCAATATCTATACAGTTCCAAATCACCCTGAGTAGTTATGTACACAACCTTACCACAAAATGCATTGAAAACAAAGTAAAGCATTCAACACAATGGATTGCCAAGTACAATTATGCTAAAAACAGTATTTGCTAACATGATGTAAACCTTATTATTATACTCACCATATGATTTAGAATAGTCTGCAAACGATTTTATGAGTGTGCTACCTAAGCTCCAGAATCTACATTCAGTAACAACACATTTTCTACATAGTGCAACATTAGAGTTTGCAGTTCTAAAGCAAATCAATGGCTGTTGCATTCCAAATGGTACCAGTTAGGTTCCTCAATTCAGCTTGCATTGGTGTATTCCATGGCACTGAGCACTCTACATGCAATATCTACACAGTTCCAAATCACACTGAGTAGTTATGTACACAACCTTACCACGAAATGCATTGAATAGAAAGTAAAGCATTGAACACAATGGAGTGTCAAGTACAATTTTGGTGAAAACAAGTATGTGCTAACATGATGTAAACATTATTATACTCACCATATGATTTAGAATCGTCTGCAATCAATTTTATGAGTGTGCTACCTAAGCTCCAGAATTTACTTTCAGCAACAACGCATTCTCTACATAGTGGAACATTAGAGCTAGCAGTACTAAAACAAGTCAATGGCTGTTCCATTCCAAATGGTACCAGGTAGGTTCCAGAATTCAGCTTGCATTGGTGTGTTCCATGGACTGAGCACTCTTAATGCAATATCTATAAGTTCCAAATCACCCTGAGTAGTTATGTACACAACCTTACCACAAAATGCATTGAAAACAAAGTAAAGCATTCAACACAATGGATTGCCAAGTACAATTATGCTAAAAACAGTATTTGCTAACATGATGTAAACCTTATTATTATACTCACCATATGATTTAGAATAGTCTGCAAACAATTTTATGAGTGTGCTACCTAAGCTCCAGAATCTACATTCAGTAACAACACATTTTCTACATAGTGCAACATTACAGTTTGCAGTACTAAAGCAAATCAATGGCTGTTCCATTCCAAATGGTACCAGGTAGGTTCCTGAATTCAGATTGCATTGGTGTATTCCATGGCACTGAGCACTATACATGCAATATCTATACAGTTCCAAATCACCCTAACTATGTATATACACAATCTTATCACAAAATACTTTGAATATAACGTATTGCCTTCAACTCAATGGAGTGTACAGTTCAATTTTGCTGAAAACTAGTAAGTCCTAACATGATGTAAGCCTGATTATTACAGGATGATTTAGAGTAGTCTGCAACCAATTTTATGAGTGTGCTATCTATGAACCTGAAGTTATTTTCAGTAACATCATGTTGTCTACACAGTTGAACATTAGAGTTTGCACTACAAAACCAAGTAAATGGCTGTTACACTCCAAATACAACCAGGTAAGTTCCTGAATTCAGTTTGCATTGTAGTATTCCACGGCACTGAGCACTCTACATGCAATATCTTCACAGTTCCAAATCACATGGAGTAGTTATGTACACAACCTTACCGAGAAATGCATTGAATAGAAAGTAAAGTATTGAATACAATGGAGTGTCAAGTACAAATCTGGTGAAAACAAGTATGTGCTAACATGATGCAAACTTTATTATTATACTCACCATATGATTTAGAATAGTCTGCAAACAATTTTATGAGTGTGCTACCTGAGCTCCAGAATTTACTTTCAGCAACAACGCATTCTCTACCTCGTGGAACATTAGAGCTTGCAGGACTAAAGCAAGTCAATGGCTGTTCCATTCCAAATGGTACCAGGTAGGTTCCTCAATTCAGCTTGCATTGGTGTATTCCATGGCACTGAGCACTCTACATGCAATATCTACACAGTTCCAAATCACACTGAGTAGTTATGTACACAACCTTACCACGAAATGCATTGAATAGAAAGTAAAGCATTGAACACAATGGAGTGTCAAGTACAATTTTGGTGAAAACAAGTATGTGCTAACATGATGTAAACCTTATTATTATACTCACCACATGATTTAGAATCGTCTGCAACCAATTTTATGAGTGTGCTACCTAAGCTCCAGAATTTACTTTCAGCAACAACGCATTCTCTACATAGTGGAACATTAGAGCTAGCAGTACTAAAACAAGTCAATGGCTGTTCCATTCCAAATGGTACCAGGTAGGTTCCAGAATTCAGCTTGCATTGGTGTGTTCCATGGACTGAGCACTCTTAATGCAATATCTATAAGTTCCAAATCACCCTGAGTAGTTATGTACACAACCTTACCACAAAATGCATTGAAAACAAAGTAAAGCATTCAACACAATGGATTGCCAAGTACAATTATGCTAAAAACAGTATTTGCTAACATGATGTAAACCTTATTATTATACTCACCATATGATTTAGAATAGTCTGCAAACAATTTTATGAGTGTGCTACCTAAGCTCCAGAATCTACATTCAGTAACAACACATTTTCTACATAGTGCAACATTACAGTTTGCAGTACTAAAGCAAATCAATGGCTGTTCCATTCCAAATGGTACCAGGTAGGTTCCTGAATTCAGATTGCATTGGTGTATTCCATGGCACTGAGCACTATACATGCAATATCTATACAGTTCCAAATCACCCTAACTATGTATATACACAATCTTATCACAAAATACTTTGAATATAACGTATTGCCTTCAACTCAATGGAGTGTACAGTTCAATTTTGCTGAAAACTAGTAAGTCCTAACATGATGTAAGCCTGATTATTACAGGATGATTTAGAGTAGTCTGCAACCAATTTTATGAGTGTGCTATCTATGAACCTGAAGTTATTTTCAGTAACATCATGTTGTCTACACAGTTGAACATTAGAGTTTGCACTACAAAACCAAGTAAATGGCTGTTACACTCCAAATACAACCAGGTAAGTTCCTGAATTCAGTTTGCATTGTAGTATTCCACGGCACTGAGCACTCTACATGCAATATCTTCACAGTTCCAAATCACATGGAGTAGTTATGTACACAACCTTACCGAGAAATGCATTGAATAGAAAGTAAAGTATTGAATACAATGGAGTGTCAAGTACAAATCTGGTGAAAACAAGTATGTGCTAACATGATGCAAACTTTATTATTATACTCACCATATGATTTAGAATAGTCTGCAAACAATTTTATGAGTGTGCTACCTGAGCTCCAGAATTTACTTTCAGCAACAACGCATTCTCTACCTCGTGGAACATTAGAGCTTGCAGGACTAAAGCAAGTCAATGGCTGTTCCATTCCAAATGGTACCAGGTAGGTTCCTCAATTCAGCTTGCATTGGTGTATTCCATGGCACTGAGCACTCTACATGCAATATCTACACAGTTCCAAATCACACTGAGTAGTTATGTACACAACCTTACCACGAAATGCATTGAATAGAAAGTAAAGCATTGAACACAATGGAGTGTCAAGTACAATTTTGGTGAAAACAAGTATGTGCTAACATGATGTAAACCTTATTATTATACTCACCACATGATTTAGAATCGTCTGCAACCAATTTTATGAGTGTGCTACCTAAGCTCCAGAATTTACTTTCAGCAACAACGCATTCTCTACATAGTGGAACATTAGAGCTAGCACTACTAAAACAAGTCAAAGGCTGTTCCATTCCAAATGGTACCAGGTCGGTTTCTGAATTCAGCTTGCATTGGTGTATTCCATGGACTGAGCACTCTTAATGCAATATCTATACAGTTCCAAATCACCCTGAGTAGTTATGTACACAACCTTACCACAAAATGCATTGAAAACAAAGTAAAGCATTCAACACAATGGATTGCCAAGTACAATTATGCTAAAAACAGTATTTGCTAACATGATGTAAACATTATTATACTCACCATATGATTTAGAATACTCTGCAAACAATTTTATGAGTGTGCTACCTAAGCTCCAGAATCTACATTCAGTAACAACACATTTTCTACATAGTGCAACATTAGAGTTTGCAGTTCTAAAGCAAATCAATGGCTGTTGCATTCCAAATGGTACCAGTTAGGTTCCTCAATTCAGCTTGCATTGGTGTATTCCATGGCACTGAGCACTCTACATGCAATATCTACACAGTTCCAAATCACACTGAGTAGTTATGTACACAACCTTACCACGAAATGCATTGAATAGAAAGTAAAGCATTGAACACAATGGAGTGTCAAGTACAATTTTGGTGAAAACAAGTATGTGCTAACATGATGTAAACATTATTATACTCACCATATGATTTAGAATCGTCTGCAATCAATTTTATGAGTGTGCTACCTAAGCTCCAGAATTTACTTTCAGCAACAACGCATTCTCTACATAGTGGAACATTAGAGCTAGCAGTACTAAAACAAGTCAATGGCTGTTCCATTCCAAATGGTACCAGGTAGGTTCCTGAATTCAGCTTGCATTGGTGTGTTCCATGGACTGAGCACTCTTAATGCAATATCTATAAGTTCCAAATCACCCTGAGTAGTTATGTACACAACCTTACCACAAAATGCATTGAAAACAAAGTAAAGCATTCAACACAATGGATTGCCAAGTACAATTTTGCTAAAAACAGTATTTGCTAACATGATGTAAACCTTATTATTATACTCACCATATGATTTAGAATAGTCTGCAAACAATTTTATGAGTGTGCTACCTAAGCTCCAGAATCTACATTCAGTAACAACACATTTTCTACATAGTGCAACATTACAGTTTGCAGTACTAAAGCAAATCAATGGCTGTTCCATTCCAAATGGTACCAGGTAGGTTCCTGAATTCAGATTGCATTGGTGTATTCCATGGCACTGAGCACTATACATGCAATATCTATACAGTTCCAAATCACCCTAACTATGTATATACACAATCTTATCACAAAATACTTTGAATATAACGTATTGCCTTCAACTCAATGGAGTGTACAGTTCAATTTTGCTGAAAACTAGTAAGTCCTAACATGATGTAAGCCTTATTATTACAGGATGATTTAGAGTAGTCTGCAACCAATTTTATGAGTGTGCTATCTATGAACCTGAAGTTATTTTCAGTAACATCATGTTGTCTACACAGTTGAACATTAGAGTTTGCACTACAAAACCAAGTAAATGGCTGTTACACTCCAAATACAACCAGGTAAGTTCCTGAATTCAGTTTGCATTGTAGTATTCCACGGCACTGAGCACTCTACATGCAATATCTTCACAGTTCCAAATCACATGGAGTAGTTATGTACACAACCTTACCGAGAAATGCATTGAATAGAAAGTAAAGTATTGAATACAATGGAGTGTCAAGTACAAATCTGGTGAAAACAAGTATGTGCTAACATGATGCAAACTTTATTATTATACTCACCATATGATTTAGAATAGTCTGCAAACAATTTTATGAGTGTGCTACCTGAGCTCCAGAATTTACTTTCAGCAACAACGCATTCTCTACCTCGTGGAACATTAGAGCTTGCAGGACTAAAGCAAGTCAATGGCTGTTCCATTCCAAATGGTACCAGGTAGGTTCCTCAATTCAGCTTGCATTGGTGTATTCCATGGCACTGAGCACTCTACATGCAATATCTACACAGTTCCAAATCACACTGAGTAGTTATGTACACAACCTTACCACGAAATGCATTGAATAGAAAGTAAAGCATTGAACACAATGGAGTGTCAAGTACAATTTTGGTGAAAACAAGTATGTGCTAACATGATGTAAACCTTATTATTATACTCACCACATGATTTAGAATCGTCTGCAACCAATTTTATGAGTGTGCTACCTAAGCTCCAGAATTTACTTTCAGCAACAACGCATTCTCTACATAGTGGAACATTAGAGCTAGCACTACTAAAACAAGTCAAAGGCTGTTCCATTCCAAATGGTACCAGGTAGGTTCCTGAATTCAGCTTGCATTGGTGTATTCCATGGACTGAGCACTCTTAATGCAATATCTATACAGTTCCAAATCACCCTGAGTAGTTATGTACACAACCTTACCACAAAATGCATTGAAAACAAAGTAAAGCATTCAACACAATGGATTGCCAAGTACAATTATGCTAAAAACAGTATTTGCTAACATGATGTAAACCTTATTATTATACTCACCATATGATTTAGAATAGTCTGCAAACAATTTTATGAGTGTGCTACCTAAGCTCCAGAATCTACATTCAGTAACAACACATTTTCTACATAGTGCAACATTAGAGTTTGCAGTTCTAAAGCAAATCAATAGCTGTTGCATTCCAAATGGTACCAGTTAGGTTCCTCAATTCAGCTTGCATTGGTGTATTCCATGGCACTGAGCACTCTACATGCAATATCTACACAGTTCCAAATCACACTGAGTAGTTATGTACACAACCTTACCACGAAATGCATTGAATAGAAAGTAAAGCATTGAACACAATGGAGTGTCAAGTACAATTTTGGTGAAAACAAGTATGTGCTAACATGATGTAAACCTTATTATTATACTCACCACATGATTTAGAATCGTCTGCAACCAATTTTATGAGTGTGCTACCTAAGCTCCAGAATTTACTTTCAGCAACAACGCATTCTCTACATAGTGGAACATTAGAGCTAGCACTACTAAAACAAGTCAATGGCTGTTCCATTCCAAATGGTACCAGGTAGGTTCCTGAATTCAGCTTGCATTGGTGTATTCCATGGACTGAGCACTCTTAATGCAATATCTATACAGTTCCAAATCACCCTGAGTAGTTATGTACACAACCTTACCACAAAATGCATTGAAAACAAAGTAAAGCATTCAACACAATGGATTGCCAAGTACAATTATGCTAAAAACAGTATTTGCTAACATGATGTAAACCTTATTATTATACTCACCATATGATTTAGAATAGTCTGCAAACAATTTTATGAGTGTGCTACCTAAGCTCCAGAATCTACATTCAGTAACAACACATTTTCTACATAGTGCAACATTAGAGTTTGCAGTTCTAAAGCAAATCAATGGCTGTTGCATTCCAAATGGTACCAGTTAGGTTCCTCAATTCAGCTTGCATTGGTGTATTCCATGGCACTGAGCACTCTACATGCAATATCTACACAGTTCCAAATCACACTGAGTAGTTATGTACACAACCTTACCACGAAATGCATTGAATAGAAAGTAAAGCATTGAACACAATGGAGTGTCAAGTACAATTTTGGTGAAAACAAGTATGTGCTAACATGATGTAAACATTATTATACTCACCATATGATTTAGAATCGTCTGCAATCAATTTTATGAGTGTGCTACCTAAGCTCCAGAATTTACTTTCAGCAACAACGCATTCTCTACATAGTGGAACATTAGAGCTAGCAGTACTAAAACAAGTCAATGGCTGTTCCATTCCAAATGGTACCAGGTAGGTTCCTGAATTCAGCTTGCATTGGTGTGTTCCATGGACTGAGCACTCTTAATGCAATATCTATAAGTTCCAAATCACCCTGAGTAGTTATGTACACAACCTTACCACAAAATGCATTGAAAACAAAGTAAAGCATTCAACACAATGGATTGCCAAGTACAATTATGCTAAAAACAGTATTTGCTAACATGATGTAAACCTTATTATTATACTCACCATATGATTTAGAATAGTCTGCAAACAATTTTATGAGTGTGCTACCTAAGCTCCAGAATCTACATTCAGTAACAACACATTTTCTACATAGTGCAACATTACAGTTTGCAGTACTAAAGCAAATCAATGGCTGTTCCATTCCAAATGGTACCAGGTAGGTTCCTGAATTCAGATTGCATTGGTGTATTCCATGGCACTGAGCACTATACATGCAATATCTATACAGTTCCAAATCACCCTAACTATGTATATACACAATCTTATCACAAAATACTTTGAATATAACGTATTGCCTTCAACTCAATGGAGTGTACAGTTCAATTTTGCTGAAAACTAGTAAGTCCTAACATGATGTAAGCCTTATTATTACAGGATGATTTAGAGTAGTCTGCAACCAATTTTATGAGTGTGCTATCTATGAACTTGAAGTTATTTTCAGTAACATCATGTTGTCTACACAGTTGAACATTAGAGTTTGCACTACAAAACCAAGTAAATGGCTGTTACACTCCAAATACAACCAGGTAAGTTCCTGAATTCAGTTTGCATTGTAGTATTCCACGGCACTGAGCACTCTACATGCAATATCTTCACAGTTCCAAATCACATGGAGTAGTTATGTACACAACCTTACCAAGAAATGCATTGAATAGAAAGTAAAGTATTGAATACAATGGAGTGTCAAGTACAAATTTGGTGAAAACAAGTATGTGCTAACATGATGCAAACTTTATTATTATACTCACCATATGATTTAGAATAGTCTGCAAACAATTTTATGAGTGTGCTACCTGAGCTCCAGAATTTACTTTCAGCAACAACGCATTCTCTACCTCGTGGAACATTAGAGATTGCAGGACTAAAGCAAGTCAATGGCTGTTCCATTCCAAATGGTACCAGGTAGGTTCCTCAATTCAGCTTGCATTGGTGTATTCCATGGCACTGAGCACTCTACATGCAATATCTACACAGTTCCAAATCACACTGAGTAGTTATGTACACAACCTTACCACGAAATGCATTGAATAGAAAGTAAAGCATTGAACACAATGGAGTGTCAAGTACAATTTTGGTGAAAACAAGTATGTGCTAACATGATGTAAACCTTATTATTATACTCACCACATGATTTAGAATCGTCTGCAACCAATTTTATGAGTGTGCTACCTAAGCTCCAGAATTTACTTTCAGCAACAACGCATTCTCTACATAGTGGAACATTAGAGCTAGCACTACTAAAACAAGTCAATGGCTGTTCCATTCCAAATGGTACCAGGTAGGTTCCTGAATTCAGCTTGCATTGGTGTATTCCATGGACTGAGCACTCTTAATGCAATATCTATACAGTTCCAAATCACCCTGAGTAGTTATGTACACAACCTTACCACAAAATGCATTGAAAACAAAGTAAAGCATTCAACACAATGGATTGCCAAGTACAATTATGCTAAAAACAGTATTTGCTAACATGATGTAAACCTTATTATTATACTCACCATATGATTTAGAATAGTCTGCAAACAATTTTATGAGTGTGCTACCTAAGCTCCAGAATCTACATTCAGTAACAACACATTTTCTACATAGTGCAACATTAGAGTTTGCAGTTCTAAAGCAAATCAATGGCTGTTGCATTCCAAATGGTACGAGTTAGGTTCCTCAATTCAGCTTGCATTGGTGTATTCCATGGCACTGAGCACTCTACATGCAATATCTACACAGTTCCAAATCACACTGAGTAGTTATGTACACAACCTTACCACGAAATGCATTGAATAGAAAGTAAAGCATTGAACACAATGGAGTGTCAAGTACAATTTTGGTGAAAACAAGTATGTGCTAACATGATGTAAACATTATTATACTCACCATATGATTTAGAATCGTCTGCAATCAATTTTATGAGTGTGCTACCTAAGCTCCAGAATTTACTTTCAGCAACAACGCATTCTCTACATAGTGGAACATTAGAGCTAGCAGTACTAAAACAAGTCAATGGCTGTTCCATTCCAAATGGTACCAGGTAGGTTCCTGAATTCAGCTTGCATTGGTGTGTTCCATGGACTGAGCACTCTTAATGCAATATCTATAAGTTCCAAATCACCCTGAGTAGTTATGTACACAACCTTACCACAAAATGCATTGAAAACAAAGTAAAGCATTCAACACAATGGATTGCCAAGTACAATTATGCTAAAAACAGTATTTGCTAACATGATGTAAACCTTATTATTATACTCACCATATGATTTAGAATAGTCTGCAAACAATTTTATGAGTGTGCTACCTAAGCTCCAGAATCTACATTCAGTAACAACACATTTTCTACATAGTGCAACATTACAGTTTGCAGTACTAAAGCAAATCAATGGCTGTTCCATTCCAAATGGTACCAGGTAGGTTCCTGAATTCAGATTGCATTGGTGTATTCCATGGCACTGAGCACTATACATGCAATATCTATACAGTTCCAAATCACCCTAACTATGTATATACACAATCTTATCACAAAATACTTTGAATATAACGTATTGCCTTCAACTCAATGGAGTGTACAGTTCAATTTTGCTGAAAACTAGTAAGTCCTAACATGATGTAAGCCTTATTATTACAGGATGATTTAGAGTAGTCTGCAACCAATTTTATGAGTGTGCTATCTATGAACTTGAAGTTATTTTCAGTAACATCATGTTGTCTACACAGTTGAACATTAGAGTTTGCACTACAAAACCAAGTAAATGGCTGTTACACTCCAAATACAACCAGGTAAGTTCCTGAATTCAGTTTGCATTGTAGTATTCCACGGCACTGAGCACTCTACATGCAATATCTTCACAGTTCCAAATCACATGGAGTAGTTATGTACACAACCTTACCAAGAAATGCATTGAATAGAAAGTAAAGTATTGAATACAATGGAGTGTCAAGTACAAATTTGGTGAAAACAAGTATGTGCTAACATGATGCAAACTTTATTATTATACTCACCATATGATTTAGAATAGTCTGCAAACAATTTTATGAGTGTGCTACCTAAGCTCCAGAATTTACTTTCAGCAACAACGCATTCTCTAACTCGTGGAACATTAGAGCTTGCAGGTCTAAAGCAAGTCAATGGCTGTTCCATTCCAAATGGTACCAGGTAGGTTCCTGAATTCAGCTTGCATTGGTGTATTCCATGGCACTGAGCACTCTACATGCAATATCTACACAGTTCCAAATCACACTGAGTAGTTATGTACACAACCTTACCACGAAATGCATTGAATAGAAAGTAAAGCATTAAACACAATGGAGTGTCAAGTACAATTTTGGTGAAAACAAGTATGTGCTAACATGATGTAAACCTTATTATTATACTCACCACATGATTTAGAATCGTCTGCAACCAATTTTATGAGTGTGCTACCTAAGCTCCAGAATTTACTTTCAGCAACAACGCATTCTCTACATAGTGGAACATTAAAGCTAGCAGTACTAAAGCAAGTCAATGGCTGTTCCATTCCAAATGGTACCAGGTAGGTTCCTGAATTCAGCTTGCATTGGTGTATTCCATGGACTGAGCACTCTTTTTTTTTTTTTTTAAATAATTTTTTATTGCATTTTTAAATGATTACAAATATCTATACAGTTCCAAATCACCCTGAGTAGTTATGTACACAACCTTACCACAAAATGCATTGAAAACAAAGTAAAGCATTCAACACAATGGATTGCCAAGTACAATTATGCTAAAAACAGTATTTGCTAACATGATGTAAACCTTATAATTATACTCACCATATGACTTAGAATAGTCTGCAAAAAAATTTTATGAGTGTGCTACCTAAGCTCCAGAATCTACATTCAGTAACAACACATTATCTACATAGTGCAACATTAGAGTTTGCAGTTCTAAAGCAAATCAATGGCTGTTCCATTCCAAATGGTACCAGGTAGGTTCCTGAATTCAGCTTGCATTGGTGTATTCCATGGCACTGAGCACTATACATGCAATATCTATACAGTTCCAAATCACCCTAACTATGTATATACACAATCTTATCACAAAATACTTTGAATATAACGTATTGCCTTCAACTCAATGGAGTGTACAGTTCAATTTTGCTGAAAACTAGTAAGTCCTAACATGATGTAAGCCTTATTATTACAGTATGATTTAGAGTAGTCTGCAACCAATTTTATGAGTGTGCTATCTATGAACCTGAAGTTATTTTCAGTAACATCATGTTGTCTACCCAGTTGAACATTAGAGTTTCCACTACAAAACCAAGTAAATGGCTGTTACACTCCAAATACAACCAGGTAAGTTCCTGAATTCAGTTTGCATTGTAGTATTCCACGGCACTGAGCAATCTACATGCAATATCTGCACAGCTCCAAATCACACTGTGTAGTTATGTACACAACCTTACCACGAAATGCATTGAATAGAAGGTAACGCATTGAACACAATGGAGTGTCAAGTACAATTTTGCTCAAAACTAGTATGTGCTAACATGATGTAAACCTTATTATTATACTCACCATATGACTTAGAATCGTCTGCAACCAATTTTATGAGTGTGCTACCTAAGCTCCAGAATATACTTTCAGCAACAACGCATTCTCTACATAGTGGAACATTAGAGCTAGCAGTACTAAAACAAGTCAATGGCTGTTCCATACAAATGCTACCAGGTAGGTTCATCAATTCAGCTTGCATTGGTGTATTCCATGGCACTGAGCACTCTTAATGCAATATCTATACAGTTCCAAATCACCCTGAGTAGTTATGTACACAACCTTACCACAAAATACTTTGAATATAACGTATTACCTTCAACTCAATGGAGTGTACAGTCAATTTTGCTGAAAACTAGTAAGTCCTAACATGATGTAAGCCTTATTATTACAGTATGATTAAGAGTAGTCTGCAACCAATTTTATGAGTGTGCTATCTATGAACCTGAAGTTATTTTCAGTAACATCATGTTGTCTACACCGTTGAACATTAGAGTTTGCACTACTAAACCAAGTAAATGGCTGTTACACTCCAAATACAACCAGGTAAGTTCCTAAATTCAGTTTGCATTGTAGTATTCCACGGCACTGAGCACTCTACATGCAATATCTTCACAGTTCCAAATCACATGGAGTAGTTATGTACACAACCTTACCAAGAAATGCATTGAATAGAAAGTAGAACATTGAATACAATGGAGTGTCAAGTACAAATTTGGTGAAATCACGTATGTGCTAACATGATGCAAACTTTATTATTATACTCACCATATGATTTAGAATAGTCTGCAAACAATTTTATGAGTGTGCTACCTATGCTCCAGAATTTACTTTCAGTAACAACACATTCTCAACATAGTGGAACATTAGAGTTTGCAGTACTAAAGCAAGTCAATGTCTGTTCCATTCCAAATGGTGCCAAGTAGGTTCCTGAATTCAGCTTCCATTGGTGTATTCCATGGCACTGAGCACTATACATGCAATATCTATACAGTCCCAAATCACCCTGACTATGTATATACACAATCTTATCACAAAATACTTTGAATATAACGTATTGCCTTCAACTCAATGGAGTTTACAGTTCAATTTTGCTGAAAACTAGTAAGTCCTAACATGATGTAAGCCTTATTATTATACTCACAGTATGATTTAGAGTAGTCTGCAACCAATTTTATGAGTGTGCTATCTATGAACCTGAAGTTATTTTCAGTAACATCATGTTCTCTACACAGTTGAACATTAGAGTTCGCACTACTAAACCAAGAAAATGGCTGTTCCACTCCAAATTCTACCAGGTAAGTTCCTGAATTCAGCTTGCTTTGTAGTATTCCTTGGCACTGAGCAACCTACATGCAACATCTGCACAGCTCCAAATCACACTGTGTTGTTATGTACACAACCTTACCACGAAATCCATTGAATAGAAAGTAAAGCATTGAACACAATGGAGTGTCAAGTACAATTTTGGTGAAAACAAGTATGTGCTAACATGAGGTAAACCTTATTATTATACTCACCATATTATTTAGAATCCTCTGCAACCAATTTTATGAGTGTGCTACCTAAGCTCCAGAATTTACTTTCAGCAACAACGCATTCTCTACATAGTGGAACATTAGAGCTTGCAGTACTAAAGCAAGTCAATGGCTGTTCCATTCCAAATGGTACCAGGTATTTTCCTGAATTCAGCTTGCATTGGTGTATTCCATGGCACTGAGCACTCGTAATGCAACATCTATACTGTTCCAAATCACCCTGAGCAGTTATGTACACAACCTTACCACAAAATCTTTGAATACAAAGTAAAGCATTCAACACAATGGAGTGCCAAGTACAATTTTGCTAAAAACAGGTATTTGCTAACATGATGTAAACATTGTTATACTCACCATATGATTTAGAATAGTCTGCAAACAATTTTATGAGTGTGCTACCTAAGCTCCAGAATTTACTTTCAGTAATAACACATTCTCTACATAGTGGAACATTAGAGTTTGCAGTACTAACACAAGTCAATTGCTGTTCATTTCCAAATGGAACCAGGTAGGTTCCTGAATTCAGCTGGCATTGGTGTATTCCATGGCACTGAGCACTCTTAATGCAATATCTATACAGTTCCAAATCACCCTGACTATGTATGTACACAAACTTAACACAAAAAGTTTTCAATAGAAAGTAAAGCATTCAACACAATGGAGTGCCAAGTACAATTTTGGTAAAAACAGTATTTGCTAACATGATGTAAACCTTATTATTATACTCACCATATGATTTAGAATAGTCTGCAAACAATTTTATGAGTGTGCTACCTAAGCTCCAGAATCTACATTCAGTAACAACACATTTTCTACATAGTGCAACATTAGAGTTTGCAGTACTAAAGCAAATCAATGGCTGTTCCATTCCAAATGGTACCAGGTAGGTTCCTGACTTCAGCTTGCATTGGTGTATTCCATGGCACTGAGCACTATACATGCAATATCTATACAGTCCCAAATCACCCTGACTATGTATATACACAATCTTATCACAAAATACTTTGAATATAACGTATTGCCTTCAACTCAATGGAGTTTACAGTTCAATTTTGCTGAAAACTAGTAAGTCCTAACATGATGTAAGCCTTATTATTATACTCACAGTATGATTTAGAGTAGTCTGCAACCAATTTTATGAGTGTGCTATCTATGAACCTGAAGTTATTTTCAGTAACATCATGTTCTCTACACAGTTGAACATTAGAGTTCGCACTACTAAACCAAGAAAATGGCTGTTCCACTCCAAATTCTACCAGGTAAGTTCCTGAATTCAGCTTGCTTTGTAGTATTCCTTGGCACTGAGCAACCTACATGCAACATCTGCACAGCTCCAAATCACACTGTGTTGTTATGTACACAACCTTACCACGAAATCCATTGAATAGAAAGTAAAGCATTGAACACAATGGAGTGTCAAGTACAATTTTGGTGAAAACAATTATGTGCTAACATGATGTAAACCTTATTATTATACTCACCACATGATTTAGAATCATCTGCAACCAATTTTATGAGTGTGCTACCTAAGCTCCAGAATTTACTTTCAGCAACAACGCATTCTCTACCTAGTGGAACATTAGAGCTTGCAGGACTAAAGAAAGTCAATGGCTGTTCCATTCCAAATGGTGCCAGGTAGGTTCCTGAATTCAGCTTGCATTGGTGTTTTCCATGGACTGAGCACTCTTAATGCAATATCTATACAGTTCCAAATCACCCTGAGTAGTTATGTACACAACCTTACCACAAAATGCATTGAAAACACAGTAAAGCATTCAACACAATGGATTGCCAAGTACAATTTTGCTAAAAACAGTATTTGCTAACATGATGTAAACCTTATTATTAAACTCAACATATGATTTAGAATCGTCTGCAACCAATTTTATGAGTGTGCTACCTAAGCTCCAGAATCTACTTTCAGTAACAACACATTTTCTACATAGTGCAACATTAGAGTTTGCAGTACTAAAGCAAATCAATGGCTGTTCCATTCCAAATGGTACCAGGTAGGTTCCTGAATTCAGCTTGCATTGGTGTATTCCATGGCAGTGAGCACTATACATGCAATATCTATACAGTTCCAAATCACCCTAACTATGTATATACACAATCTTATCACAAAATACTTTGAATATAACGTATTGCCTTCAACTCAATGGAGTGTACAGTTCAATTTTGCTGAAAACTAGTAAGTCCTAACATGATGTAAGCCTTATTATTACAGTATGATTAAGAGTAGTCTGCAACCAATTTTATGAGTGTGCTATCTGTGAACCTGAAGTTATTTTCAGTAACATCATGTTGTCTACACAGTTGAACATTAGAGTTTGCACTACTAAACCAAGTAAATGGCTGTTACACTCCAAATACAACCAGGTAAGTTCCTGAATTCAGTTTGCATTGTAGTATTCCACGGCACTGAGCACTCTACATGCAATATCTTCACAGTTCCAAATCACATGGAGTAGTTATGTACACAACCTTACCAAGAAATGCATTGAATAGAAAGTAAAGCATTGAATACATTGGAGTGTCAAGTACAAATTTGGTGAAAACAAGTATGTGCTAACATGATGTAAACCTTATTATTATACTCACCATATGATTTAGAATCGTCTGCAACCAATTTTATGACTGTGCTACCTAAGCTCCAGAATTTACTTTCAGTAACAACACATTTTCTACATAGTGCAACATTAGAGTTTGCAGTACTAAAGCAAGTCAATGGCTGTTCCATTCCAAATGGTGCCAGGTAGGTTCCTGAATTCAGCTTGCATTGGTGTATTCCATGGCACTGAGCACTATACATGCAATATCTATACAGTCCAAATCACCCTGACTATGTATATATACAATCTTTTCACAAAATACTTTGAATATAACGTATTGCCTTCAACTCAATGGAGTGTAGAGTTCAATATTGCTGAAAACTAGTAAGTCCTAACATGATGTAAGCCTTATTATTATACTCACAGTATGATATAGAGTAGTCTGCAACCAACTTTATGAGTGTGCTATCTATGAACCTGAAGTTATTTTCAGTAACATCATGCTCTCTACACAGTTGAACATTAGAGTTTGCACTACTAAACCAAGAAAATGGCTGTTCCACTCCAAATACTACCAGGTAAGTTCCTGAATTCTGCTTGCATTGTAGTATTCCTTGGCACTGAGCAATCTACATGCAATATCTGCACAGCTCCAAATCACACTGTGTAGTTATGTAGACAACCTTACCACAAAATGCATTGAATAGAAGGTAACACATTGAACACAATGGAGTGTCAAGTACAATTTTGCTCAAAACTAGTATGTGCTAACATGATGTAAACCTTATTATTATACTCACCATATGACTTAGAATCGTCTGCAACCCATTTTATGAGTGTGCTACCTAAGCTCTAGAATTTACTTTCAGTAACAACGCATTCTCTACATAGTGCAACATTAGAGTTTGCAGTACTATAGCGAGTCAATGGCTGTTCCATTCCAAATGGTACCAGGCAGGTTCCTCAATTCAGCTTGCATTGGTGTATTCCATGGCACTGAGCACTATACATGCAATATCTATACAGTTCCAAATCACCCTGACTATGTATATACACAATCTTTTCACAAAATACTTTGCATATAACGTATTGCCTTCAACTCAATGGAGTGTACAGTTCAATATTGCTGAAAACTAGTAAGTCCTAACATGAAGTAAGCCTTATTATTACAGTATGATTTAGAGTAGTCTGCAACCAATTTTATGAGTGTGCTATCTATGAACCTGAAGTTATTTTCAGTAACATCATGTTGTCTACACAGTTGAACATTAGAGTTTCCACTACTAAACCAAGAAAATGGCTGTTCCACTCCAAATACTACCAGGTAAGTTCCTGAATTCTGCTTGCATTGTAGTATTCCTTGGCACTGAGCAATCTACATGCAATATCTATACAGTTCCAAATCACCCTGAGTAGTTATGTACACAACCTTACCACAAAAAGCATTGAATAGAAAGTAAAGCATTCAACAAAATGGAGTGCTAAGTACAATTTTGCTAAAAACAGGTATTTGCTAACATGATGTAAACCTTATTATTATACTCACCATATGATTTAGAATAGTCTGCAAACAATTTTATGAGTGTGCTACCTAAGCTCCAGAATTTACTTTCAGTAACAACGCATTCTCTACATAGTGCAACATTAGAGTTTGCAGTACTAAAGCAAGTCAATGGCTGTTCCATTCCAAATGGTACCAGGTAGGTTCCTGAATTCAGCTTGCATTGCTGTATTCCATTGCCCTGAGCACTATACATGCAATATCTATACAGTTCCAAATCACCCTGAGTATGTATATTCACAATCTTATCACAAAATACTTTGAATATAACGTATTGCCTTCAACTCAATGGAGTGTAGAGTTCAATTTTGCTGAAAACTAGTAAGTCCTAACATGATGTAAGCCTTATTATTACAGTATGATTTAGAGTAGTCTGCAACCAATTTTATGAGTGTGCTATCTATGAACCTGAAGTTATTTTCAGTAACATCATGTTGTCTACACAGTTGAACATTAGAGTTTGCACTACTAAACCAAGTAAATGTCTGTTACACTCCAAATACAACCAGGTAAGTTCCTGAATTCAGTTTGCATTGTAGTATTCCACGGCACTGAGCACTCTACATGCAATATCTTCACAGTTCCAAATCACATGGAGTAGTTATGTACACAACCTTACCAAGAAATGCATTGAATAGAAAGTAAAGCATTGAATACAATGGAGTGTCAAGTACAAATTTGGTGAAAACAAGTATGTGCTAACATGATGTAAACCTTATTATTATACTCAGCACATGATTTAGAATCGTCTGCAACAATTTTATGAGAGTGCTACCTGAGCTCCAGAATTTACTTTCAGCAACATCGCATTCTCTAGCGAGTGGAACATTAGATCTTGCAGGACTAAAGCAAGTCAATGGCTGTTCCATTCCAAATGGTACCAGGTAGGTTCCTCAATTCAGCTTCCATTGGTGTATTCCATGGCACTGAGCACTCTACATGCAATATCTACACAGTTCCAAATCACACTGAGTAGTTTTGTACACAACCTTACCACGAAATGCATTGAATAGAAAGTAAAGCATTGAACACAATGGAGTGCCAAGTACAATTTTGCTAAAAACAGGTATTTGCTAACATGATGTAAACCTTATTATTATACTCACCATATCATTTAGAATAGTCTGCAAACAATTTTATGAGGGTGCTACCTAAGCTCCAGAATTTACTTTCAGTAACAACACATTTTCTACATAGTGCAACATTAGAGTTGGCAGTACTAAAGCAAGTCAATGGCTGTTCCATTCCAAATGGTACCAGGTAGGTTCCTCAATTCAGCTTGCATTGGTGTATTCCATGGCACTGAGCACTCTACATGCAATATCTACACAGTTCCAAATCACACTGAGTAGTTTTGTACACAACCTTACCACGAAATGCATTGAATAGAAAGTAAAGCATTCAACAAAATGGAGTGCTAAGTACAATTTTGCTAAAAACAGGTATTTGCTAACATGATGTAAACCTTATTATTATACTCACCATATGATTTAGAATAGTCTGCAAACAATTTTATGAGTGTGCTACCTAAGCTCCAGAATTTACTTTCAGTAACAACGCATTCTCTACATAGTGCAACATTAGAGTTTGCAGTACTAAAGCAAATCAATGGCTGTTCCATTCCAAATGGTACCAGGTAGGTTCCTCAATTCAGCTTGCATTGGTGTATTCCATGGCACTGAGCACTATACATGCAATATCTATACAGTTCCAAATCACCCTGACTATGTATATACACAATCTTTTCACAAAATACTTTGCATATAACGTATTGCCTTCAACTCAATGGAGTGTAGAGTTCAATATTGCTGAAAACTAGTAAGTCCTAACATGATGTAAGCCTTATTATTATACTCACAGTATGATTTAGAGTAGTCTGCAACCAATTTTATGAGTGTGCTATCTATGAACCTGAAGTTATTTTCAGTAACATCATGTTGTCTACACAGTTGAACATTAGAGTTTCCACTACTAAACCAAGAAAATGGCTGTTCCACTCCAAATACTACCAGGTAAGTTCCTGAATAGTGCTTGCATTGTAGTATTCCTTGGCACTGAGCAATCTACATGCAATATCTGCACAGCTCCAAATCACACTGTGTAGTTATGTACACAACCTTACCACGAAATGCATTGAATAGAAGGTAACGCATTGAACACAATGGAGTGTCAAGTACAATTTTGCTCAAAACTAGTATGTGCTAACATGATGTAAACCTTATTATTATACTCACCATATGACTTAGAATCGTCTGCAACCCATTTTATGAGTGTGCTACCTAAGCTCCAGAATCTACTTTCAGCAACAACGCATTCTCTACATAGTGGAACATTAGAGCTAGCAGTACTAAAACAAGTCAATGGCTGTTCCATTCCAAATGGTACCAGGTAGGTTCATCAATTCAGCTTGCATTGGTGTATTCCATGGCACTGAGCACTCTTAATGCAATATCTATACAGTTCCAAATCACCCTGAGTAGTTATGTACACAAGCTTACCACAAAATGCATTGAATACAAAGTAAAGCATTCAACACAATGGATTGCCAAGTACAATTTTGCTAAAAACAGTATTTGCTAACATGATGTAAACCTTATTATTAAACTCAACATATGATTTAGAATCGTCTGCAACCAATTTTATGAGTGTGCTACCTAAGCTCCAGAATCTACTTTCAGTAACAACACATTTTCTACATACTGCAACATTAGAGTTTGCAGTACTAAAGCAAATCAATGGCTGTTCCATTCCAAATGGTACCAGGTAGGTTCCTGAATTCAGCTTGCATTGGTGTATTCCATGGCACTGAGCACTATACATGCAATATCTATACAGTTCCAAATCACCCTAACTATGTATATACACAATCTTATCACAAAATACTTTGAATATAACGTATTGCCTTCAACTCAATGGAGTGTACAGTTCAAGTTTGCTGAAAACTAGTAAGTCCTAACATGATGTAAGCCTTATTATTACAGTATGATTAAGAGTAGTCTGCAACCAATTTTATGAGTGTGCTATCTGTGAACCTGAAGTTATTTTCAGTAACATCATGTTGTCTACACAGTTGAACATTAGAGTTTGCACTACTAAACCAAGTAAATGGCTGTTACACTCCAAATACAACCAGGTAAGTTCCTGAATTCAGTTTGCATTGTAGTATTCCACGGGACTGAGCACTCTACATGCAATATCTTCACAGTTCCAAATCACATGGAGTAGTTATGTACACAACCTTACCAAGAAATGCATTGAATAGAAAGTAAAGCATTGAATACATTGGAGTGTCAAGTACAAATTTGGTGAAAACAAGTATGTGCTAACATGATGTAAACCTTATTATTATACTCACCATATGATTTAGAATCGTCTGCAACCAATTTTATGACTGTGCTACCTAAGCTCCAGAATTTACTTTCAGTAACAACACATTTTCTACATAGTGCAACATTAGAGTTTGCAGTACTAAAGCAAGTCAATGGCTGTTCCATTCCAAATGGTGCCAGGTAGGTTCCTGAATTCAGCTTGCATTGGTGTATTCCATGGCACTGAGCACTATACATGCAATATCTATACAGTTCCAAATCACCCTGACTATGTATATATACAATCTTTTCACAAAATACTTTGAATATAACGTATTGCCTTCAACTCAATGGAGTGTAGAGTTCAATATTGCTGAAAACTAGTAAGTCCTAACATGATGTAAGCCTTATTATTATACTCACAGTATGATATAGAGTAGTCTGCAACCAACTTTATGAGTGTGCTATCTATGAACCTGAAGTTATTTTCAGTAACATCATGTTCTCTACACAGTTGAACATTAGAGTTTGCACTACTAAACCAAGAAAATGGCTGTTCCACTCCAAATTCTACCAGGTAAGTTACTGAATTCAGCTTGCATTGTAGTGTTCCTTGGCACTGAGCAACCTACATGCAACATCTGCACAGCTCCAAATCACACTGTGTAGTTATGTACACAACCTTACCACGAAATCCATTGAATAAAAAGTAAAGCATTGAACACAATGGAGTGTCAAGTACAATTTTGGTGAAAACAAGTATGTGCTAACATGATGTAAACCTTATTATTATACTCACCACATGATTTAGAATCGTCTGCAACCAATTTTATGAGTGTGCTACCTAAGCTCCAGAATCTACATTCAGTAACAACACATTTTCTACATAGTGCAACATTAGAGTTTGCAGTACTAAACCAAATCAATGGCTGTTCCATTCCAAATGGTACCAGGTAGGTTCCTGAATTCAGCTTGCATTGGTGTATTCCATGGCACTGAGCACTATACATGCAATATCTATACAGTTCCAAATCACCCTGACTATGTATATACACAATCCTATCACAAAATACTTTGAATATAACGTATTGCCTTCAACTCAATGGAGTTTACAGTTCAATTTTGCTGAAAACTAGTAAGTCCTAACATGATGTAAGCCTTATTATTATACTCACAGTATGATTTAGAGAAGTCTGCAACCAATTTTATGAGTGTGCTATCTATGAACCTGAAGTTATTTTCAGTAACATCATGTTCTCTACACAGTTGAACATTAGAGTTTGCACTACTAAACCAAGAAAATGGCTGTTCCACTCCAAATTCTACCAGGTAATTTACTGAATTCAGCTTGCATTGTAGTATTCCTTGGCACTGAGCAACCTACATGCAACATCTGCACAGCTCCAAATCACACTGTGTAGTCATGTACACAACCTTACCACGAAATCCATTGAATAGAAAGTAAAGCATTGAACACAATGGAGTGTCAAGTACAATTTTGGTGAAAACAAGTATGTGCTAACATGATGTAAACCTTATTATTATACTCACCATATGATTTAGAATCGTCTGCAACCAATTTTATGAGTGTGCTACCTAAGCTCCAGAATTTACTTTTAGTAACAACGCATTCTCTACATAGTGGAACATTAGAGTTTGCAGTACTAAAGCAAGTCAATGGCTGTTCCATTCCAAATTGTACCAGGCAGGTTCCTCAATTCAGCTTGCATTGGTGTATTCCATGGCACTGAGCACTCTACATGCAATATATATACAGTTCCAAATCACCCTGAGTAGTTATGTACACAACCTTACCACAAAAAGCATTGAATAGAAAGTAAAGCATTCAACACAATGGAGTGCCAAGTACAATTTTGCTAAAAACAGGTATTTGCTAACATGATGTAAACCTTATTATTATACTCACCATATGATTTAGAATAGTCTGCAAACAATTTTATGAGTGTGCTACCTATGCTCCAGAATTTACTTTCAGTAACAACACATTTTCTACATAGTGCAACATTAGAGTTTGCAGTACTAAAGCAAGTCAATGGCTGTTCCATTCCAAATGGTAGCAGGTAGGTTCCTGAATTAAGCTTGCATTGGTGTATTCCATGGCACTGTGCACTATACATGCAATATCTATACAGTTCCAAATCACCCTGACTATGTATATATACAATCCTATCACAAAATACTTTGAATATAACGTATTGCCTTCAACTCAATGGAGTGTACAGTTCAATTTTGCTGAAAACTAGTAAGTCCTAACATGATGTAAGCCTTATTATAATACACTCAGTATGATTTAGAGTAGTCTGCAACCAATTTTATGAGTGTGCTATCTATGAACCTGAAGTTATTTTCAGTAACATCATGTTCTCTACACAGTTGAACATTAGAGTTTGCACTACTAAACCAAGAAAATGGCTGTTCCACTCCAAATTCTACCAGGTAAGTTACTGAATTCAGCTTGCATTGTAGTATTCCTTGGCACTGAGCAACCTACATGCAACATCTGCACAGCTCCAAATCACACTGAGTAGTTTTCTACACAACCTTACCACGAAATGCATTGAATAGAAAGTAAAGCATTGAACACAATGGAGTGTCAAGTACAATTTTGGTGAAAACAAGTATGTGCTAACATGATGTAAACATTATTATTATACTCACCATATGATTTCGAATCATCTGCAACCAATTTTATGAGTGTGCTACCTAAGCTCCAGAATTTACTTTCAGCAACAACGCATTCTCTACATGGTGGAACATTAGAGCTAACAGTACTAAAACAAGTCAATGGCTGTTCCATTCCAAATGGTACCAGGTAGGTTCCTGAATTCAGCTTGCATTGGTGTATTCCATGGCACTGAGCACTCTTAATGCAATATCTGTACAGTTCCATATCATATTCCATATTCCATATCACCCTGAGTAGTTATGTACACAACCTTACCACAAAATGCCAAGTACAATTTTGCTAAAAACAGTATTTGCTAACATCATGTAAACCTTATCATTATACTCACCATATGATTTAGAATAGTCTGCAAACAATTTTATGAGTGTGCTACCTAAGCTCCAGAATCTACATTCAGTAACAACACATTTTCTATATAGTGCAACATTAGAGTTTGCAGTACTAACCAAATCAATGGCTGTTCCATTCCAAATGGTACCAGGTAGGTTCCTGAATTCAGCTTGCATTGGTGTATGCCATGGCACTGAGCACTATACATGCAATATCTATACTGTTCCAAATCACCCTAACTATGTATATACACAATCTTATCACAAAATACTTTGAATATAACGTATTGCCTTCAACTCAATGGAGTGTACAGTTCAATTTTGCTGAAAACTAGTAAGTCCTAACATGATGTAAGCCTTATTATTATACTCACCACATGATTTAGAATCGTCTGCAACCAATTTTATGAGTGTGGTACCTGAGCTCCAGAATTTACTTTCAGCAACAACGCCTTCTCTACCGATTAGAACATTAGATCTTGCAGGACTAAAGCAAGTCAATGGCTGTTCCATTCCAAATGGTACCAGGTAGGTTCCTGAATTCAGCTTCCATTGGTATATTCCATGGCACTGAGCACTATACATGCAATATCTATACAGTTCCAAATCACCCTAACTATGTATATACACAATCTTATCACAAAATACTTTGAATATAACGTATTGCCTTCAACTCAATGGAGTGTACAGTTCAATTTTGCTGAAAACTAGTAAGTCCTAACATGATGTAAGCCTTATTATTATACTCACAGTATGATTTAGAGTAGTCTGCAACCAATTTTATGAGTGTGCTATCTATGAACCTGAAGTTATTTTCAGTAACATCATGTTCTCTACACAGTTGAACATTAGTGATTGCACTGCTAAACCAAGAAAATGGCTGTTCCACTCCAAATACTACCAGGTAAGTTCCTGAATTCAGCTTGCATTGTAGTATTCCTTGGCACTGAGCACTCTTCATGCAATATCTACACAGTTCCAAATCACACTGAGTAGTTATGTACACAACCTTACCAGGAAATGCATTTAATAGAAAGTAAAGCATTGAACACAATGGAGTGTCAAGTACAATTTCGGTGAAAACAAGTATGTGCTAGCATGATGTAAACCTTTTTATTATACTCACCATATGATTTAGAATATTCTGCAAACAATTTTATGAGTGTGCTACCTAAGCTCCAGAATTTACTTTCAGTAACAACACATTTTCTACATAGTGCAACATTAGAGTTTGCAGTACTAAAGCAAGTCAATGTCTGTTCCATTCCAAATGGTAGCAGGTAGGTTCCTGAATTCAGCTTGCATTGGTCTATTCCATGGCACTGAGCACTATACATGCAATATCTATACAGTTCCAAATCACCCTGACTATGTATATACACAATCCTATCACAAAGTACTTTGAATATAACGTATTGCCTTCATCTCAATTGAGTGTAGAGTTCAATTTTGCTGAAAACTAGTATGTCCTAACATGATGTAAGCCTTATTATTATACTCACAGTATGATTTAGAGTAGTCTGCAACCAATTTTATGAGTGTGCTATCTATGAACCTGAAGTTATTTTCAGTAACATCATGTTCTCTACACAGTTGAACATTAGAGTTTGCACTACTAAACCAAGAAAATGGCTGTTCCACTCCAAATTCTACCAGGTAAGTTACTGAATTCAGCTTGCATTATAGTATTCCTTGGCACTGAGCAACCTACATGCAACATCTGCACAGCTCCAAATCACACTGTGTAGTTATGTACACAAACTTACCACGAAATCCATTGAATAGAAAGTAAAGCATTGAACACAATGGAGTGTCAAGTACAATTATGGTGAAAACAAGTATGTGCTAACATGATGTAAACCTTATTATTATACTCACCATATGATTTAGAATCGTCTGCAACCAATTTTATGACTGTGCTACCTAAGCTACAGAATTTACTTTTAGTAACAACGCATTCTCTACATAGTGGAACATTAGAGTTTGCAGTACTAAAGCAAGTCAATGGCTGTTCCATTCCAAATGGTACCAGGCAGGTTCCTCAATTCAGCTTGCATTGGTGTATTCCATGGCACTGAGCACTCTTAATGCAATATCTGTACAGTTCCAAATCACCCTGAGTAGTTATATACACAACCTTACCACAAAATGCATTGAATACAAAGTAAAGCATTCAACACAATGGATTCCCAAGTACAATTTTGCTAAAAACAGGATTTGCTAACATGATGTAAACCTTATTTTTATACTCACCATATGATTTAGAATAGTCTGCAAACAATTTTATGAGTGTGCTACCTAAGCTCCAGAATTTACTTTCAGTAACAACACATTTTCTACATAGTGCAACATTAGAGTTTGCAGTTCTAAAGCAAGTCAATGGCTGTTCCATTCCAAATGGTACCAGGTAGGTTCCTGAATTCAGCTTGCATTGGTGTATTCCATGGCACTGAGCACTATACATGCAATATCTATACAGTTCCAAATCACCCTAACTATGTATATACACAATCTTATCACAAAATGCATTGAATTCAACATGTTCCCTTCAACTCAATGGAGTGTAGAGTTCAATTTTGCTGAAAACTAGTAAGTCCTAACATGATGTAAGCCTTATTATTATACTCACAGTATGATTTAGAGTAGTCTGCAACCAATTTTATGAGTGTGCTATCTATGAACCTGAAGTTATTTTCAGTAACATCATGTTCTCTACACAGTTGAACATTAGTGTTTGCACTACTAAACCAAGAAAATGGCTGTTCCACTCCAAATACTACCAGGTAAGTTCCTGCATTCAGCTTGCATTGTAGTATTCCTTGGCACTGAGCAATCTACATGCAATATCTGCACAGCTCCAAATCACACTGAGTAGTTATGTACACAATCTTACCACGAAATACATTGAATAAAAGGTAACGCATTGAACACAATGGAGTGTCAAGTACAATTTTGCTAAAAACAGGTATTTGCTAACATGATGTAAACCATATTATTATACTCAGCACATGATTTAGAATCGTCTGCAACAATTTTATGAGTGTGCTACCTGAGCTCCAGAATTTACTTTCAGCAACATCGCATTCTCTACCGATTGGAACATTAGAGTTTGCAGTACTAAAGCAACTCAATGGCTGTTCCATTACAAATGGTACCAGGTAGGTTCCTGAACTCAGCTTGCAATGGTGTATTCCTTGGCACTGAGCACTCTTAATGCAATATCTATACAGTTCCAAATCACCCTGAGTAGTTATGTACACAACCTTACCACAAAATGCATTGAATACAAAGTAAAGCATTCAACACAATGGAGTGCCAAGTATAATTTTGCTAACAACAGTATTTGCTAACATGATGTAAACCTTATTATTATACTCACCATATGATTTACAATAGTCTGCAAACAATTTAATGAGTGTGCTGCCTAAACTCCAGAATCTACATTCAGTAACATCATGTTCTCTACAAAGTTGAACATTAGTGTTTGCACTACTAAAACAAGAAAATGGCTGTTCCACTCAAAATACTACCAGGTAAGTTCCTGCATTCAGCTTGCATTGTAGTACTCCTTGGCACTGAGCAATCTACATGCAATATCTGCACAGCTCCAAATCACACTGAGTAGTTATGTACACAAACTTACCACGAAATGCATTGAATAGAAGGTAACGCATTGAACACAATGGAGTGTCAAGTACAATTTTGCTGAAAACTAGTATGTGCTAACATGATGTAAACCTTATTATTATACTCACCATATGATTTAGAATCGTCTGCAACCAATTTTATGAGTGTGCTACCTAAGCTCCAGAATTTACTTTCAGTAACAACTCATATTCTACATAGTGCAACATTAGAGTTTGCAGTACTAACGCAAGTCAATGGCTGTTCCATTCCAAATGGTACCAGGCAGGTTCCTCAATTCAGCTTGCATTTGTGTATTGCATGGCACTGAGCACTCTACATGCAATATCTATACAGTTCCAATTCACCCTGAGTATGTATATACACAATCTTATCACAATATGCATTGAATTCAACATATTGCCTTCAACTCAATGGAGTGTACAGCTCAATTTTGCTGAAAACTAGTAAGTCCTAACATGATGTAAACCTTATTATTATACTCACCATATGATTTACAATAGTCTGCAAACAATTTTATGAGTGTGCTACCTCGGCTCCAGAATTTACTTTCTGTAACAACGCATTCTCTACATAGTGGAACATTCGAGTATGCAGTACTAAAGCAAGTCAATGGCTATTCCATTCCAAATGGTACCAGGCAGGTTCCTCAATTCAGCTTGCATTGGTGTATTCCATGGCACTGAGCACTCGACATGCAATATCTACACAGTTCCAAATCACACTGAGTAGTTATGTACACAACCTTACCACGAAATGCATTGAATAGAAGTTAACGCATTGAACACAATGGAGTGTCAGGTACAATTTTGCTCAAAACTAGTATGTGCTAACATGATGTAAACCTTATTATTATACTCACCATATGATGTAGAATTGGCGGCAACCAATTTTATGTGTGTGCTACCTAAGCTCCAGAATTTACTTTCAGTAACAACACATTCTCTACATAGTGGAACATTAGAGTTTGCAGTACTAAAGCAACTCAATGGCTGTTCCATTCCAAATGGTACCAGGCAGGTTCCTCAATTCAGCTTGCATTGGTGTATTCCATGGCACTGAGCACTCTTAATGCAATATCTGTACAGTTCCAAATCACCCTGAGTAGTTATGTACACAACCTTACCACAAAATGCATTGAATACAAAGTAAAGCATTCAACACAATGGATTCCCAAGTACAATTTTGCTAAAAACAGGATTTGCTAACATGATGTAAACCTTATTTTTATACTCACCATATGATTTAGAATATTCTGCAAACAATTTTATGAGTGTGCTATCTAAGCTCCAGAATCTACATTCAGTAACAACACATTTTCTACATAGTGCAACATTAGAGTTTGCAGTACTAAACCAAATCAATGGCTGTTCCATTCCAAATGGTACCAGGTAGGTTCCTGAATTCAGCTTGCATTGGTGTATTCCATGGCACTGAGCACTATACATGCAATATCTATACAGTTCCAAATCACCTGAGTATGTATATACACAATCTTATCACAAAATGCTTTGAATACAACGTATTGCCTTCAACTCAATGGAGTGTAGAGTTCAATTTTGCTGAAAACTAGTAAGTCCTAACATGATGTAAGCCTTATTATTATACTCACAGTATGATTTAGAGTAGTCTGCAACCAATTTTATGAGTGTGCTATCTATGAACCTGAAGTTATTTTCAGTAACATCATGTTCTCTACAAAGTTGAACATTAGTGTTTGCACTACTAAAACAAGAAAATGGCTGTTCCACTCAAAATACTACCAGGTAAGTTCCTGAATTCAGTTTGCATTGTAGTATTCCACGGCACTGAGCAATCTACATGCAATATCTGCACAGCTCCAAATCACACTGAGTAGTTATGTACACAACCTTACCACGAAATGCATTGAATAGAAGGAAAAGCATTGAACACAATGGAGTGTCAAGTACAATTTTGCTGAAAACTAGTATGTGCTAACATGATGTAAACCTTATTATTATACTCACCACATGATTTAGAATCGTCTGCAACCAATTTTATGAGTGTGCTACCTAAGCTCCAGAATTTACTTTCAGCAACAACGCATTCTCTACATGGTGGAACATTAGAGCTAACAGTACTAAAACAAGTCAATGGCTGTTCCATTCCAAATGGTACCAGGTAGGTTCCTGAATTCAGCTTGCATTGGTGTATTCCATGGCACTGAGCACTCTTAATGCAATATCTGTACAGTTCCATATCATATTCCATATTCCATATCACCCTGAGTAGTTATGTACACAACCTTACCACAAAATGCCAAGTACAATTTTGCTAAAAACAGTATTTGCTAACATCATGTAAACCTTATCATTATACTCACCATATGATTTAGAATAGTCTGCAAACAATTTTATGAGTGTGCTACCTAAGCTCCAGAATCTACATTCAGTAACAACACATTTTCTATATAGTGCAACATTAGAGTTTGCAGTACTAACCAAATCAATGGCTGTTCCATTCCAAATGGTACCAGGTAGGTTCCTGAATTCAGCTTGCATTGGTGTATGCCATGGCACTGAGCACTATACATGCAATATCTATACTGTTCCAAATCACCCTAACTATGTATATACACAATCTTATCACAAAATACTTTGAATATAACGTATTGCCTTCAACTCAATGGAGTGTACAGTTCAATTTTGCTGAAAACTAGTAAGTCCTAACATGATGTAAGCCTTATTATTATACTCACCACATGATTTAGAATCGTCTGCAACCAATTTTATGAGTGTGGTACCTGAGCTCCAGAATTTACTTTCAGCAACAACGCCTTCTCTACCGATTAGAACATTAGATCTTGCAGGACTAAAGCAAGTCAATGGCTGTTCCATTCCAAATGGTACCAGGTAGGTTCCTGAATTCAGCTTCCATTGGTATATTCCATGGCACTGAGCACTATACATGCAATATCTATACAGTTCCAAATCACCCTAACTATGTATATACACAATCTTATCACAAAATACTTTGAATATAACGTATTGCCTTCAACTCAATGGAGTGTACAGTTCAATTTTGCTGAAAACTAGTAAGTCCTAACATGATGTAAGCCTTATTATTATACTCACAGTATGATTTAGAGTAGTCTGCAACCAATTTTATGAGTGTGCTATCTATGAACCTGAAGTTATTTTCAGTAACATCATGTTCTCTACACAGTTGAACATTAGTGATTGCACTGCTAAACCAAGAAAATGGCTGTTCCACTCCAAATACTACCAGGTAAGTTCCTGAATTCAGCTTGCATTGTAGTATTCCTTGGCACTGAGCACTCTTCATGCAATATCTACACAGTTCCAAATCACACTGAGTAGTTATGTACACAACCTTACCAGGAAATGCATTTAATAGAAAGTAAAGCATTGAACACAATGGAGTGTCAAGTACAATTTCGGTGAAAACAAGTATGTGCTAGCATGATGTAAACCTTTTTATTATACTCACCATATGATTTAGAATATTCTGCAAACAATTTTATGAGTGTGCTACCTAAGCTCCAGAATTTACTTTCAGTAACAACACATTTTCTACATAGTGCAACATTAGAGTTTGCAGTACTAAAGCAAGTCAATGTCTGTTCCATTCCAAATGGTAGCAGGTAGGTTCCTGAATTCAGCTTGCATTGGTCTATTCCATGGCACTGAGCACTATACATGCAATATCTATACAGTTCCAAATCACCCTGACTATGTATATACACAATCCTATCACAAAGTACTTTGAATATAACGTATTGCCTTCATCTCAATTGAGTGTAGAGTTCAATTTTGCTGAAAACTAGTATGTCCTAACATGATGTAAGCCTTATTATTATACTCACAGTATGATTTAGAGTAGTCTGCAACCAATTTTATGAGTGTGCTATCTATGAACCTGAAGTTATTTTCAGTAACATCATGTTCTCTACACAGTTGAACATTAGAGTTTGCACTACTAAACCAAGAAAATGGCTGTTCCACTCCAAATTCTACCAGGTAAGTTACTGAATTCAGCTTGCATTATAGTATTCCTTGGCACTGAGCAACCTACATGCAACATCTGCACAGCTCCAAATCACACTGTGTAGTTATGTACACAAACTTACCACGAAATCCATTGAATAGAAAGTAAAGCATTGAACACAATGGAGTGTCAAGTACAATTATGGTGAAAACAAGTATGTGCTAACATGATGTAAACCTTATTATTATACTCACCATATGATTTAGAATCGTCTGCAACCAATTTTATGACTGTGCTACCTAAGCTACAGAATTTACTTTTAGTAACAACGCATTCTCTACATAGTGGAACATTAGAGTTTGCAGTACTAAAGCAAGTCAATGGCTGTTCCATTCCAAATGGTACCAGGCAGGTTCCTCAATTCAGCTTGCATTGGTGTATTCCATGGCACTGAGCACTCTTAATGCAATATCTGTACAGTTCCAAATCACCCTGAGTAGTTATATACACAACCTTACCACAAAATGCATTGAATACAAAGTAAAGCATTCAACACAATGGATTCCCAAGTACAATTTTGCTAAAAACAGGATTTGCTAACATGATGTAAACCTTATTTTTATACTCACCATATGATTTAGAATAGTCTGCAAACAATTTTATGAGTGTGCTACCTAAGCTCCAGAATTTACTTTCAGTAACAACACATTTTCTACATAGGGCAACATTAGAGTTTGCAGTTCTAAAGCAAGTCAATGGCTGTTCCATTCCAAATGGTACCAGGTAGGTTCCTGAATTCAGCTTGCATTGGTGTATTCCATGGCACTGAGCACTATACATGCAATATCTATACAGTTCCAAATCACCCTAACTATGTATATACACAATCTTATCACAAAATGCATTGAATTCAACATGTTCCCTTCAACTCAATGGAGTGTAGAGTTCAATTTTGCTGAAAACTAGTAAGTCCTAACATGATGTAAGCCTTATTATTATACTCACAGTATGATTTAGAGTAGTCTGCAACCAATTTTATGAGTGTGCTATCTATGAACCTGAAGTTATTTTCAGTAACATCATGTTCTCTACACAGTTGAACATTAGTGTTTGCACTACTAAACCAAGAAAATGGCTGTTCCACTCCAAATACTACCAGGTAAGTTCCTGCATTCAGCTTGCATTGTAGTATTCCTTGGCACTGAGCAATCTACATGCAATATCTGCACAGCTCCAAATCACACTGAGTAGTTATGTACACAATCTTACCACGAAATACATTGAATAAAAGGTAACGCATTGAACACAATGGAGTGTCAAGTACAATTTTGCTAAAAACAGGTATTTGCTAACATGATGTAAACCATATTATTATACTCAGCACATGATTTAGAATCGTCTGCAACAATTTTATGAGTGTGCTACCTGAGCTCCAGAATTTACTTTCAGCAACATCGCATTCTCTACCGATTGGAACATTAGAGTTTGCAGTACTAAAGCAACTCAATGGCTGTTCCATTACAAATGGTACCAGGTAGGTTCCTGAACTCAGCTTGCAATGGTGTATTCCTTGGCACTGAGCACTCTTAATGCAATATCTATACAGTTCCAAATCACCCTGAGTAGTTATGTACACAACCTTACCACAAAATGCATTGAATACAAAGTAAAGCATTCAACACAATGGAGTGCCAAGTATAATTTTGCTAACAACAGTATTTGCTAACATGATGTAAACCTTATTATTATACTCACCATATGATTTACAATAGTCTGCAAACAATTTAATGAGTGTGCTGCCTAAACTCCAGAATCTACATTCAGTAACATCATGTTCTCTACAAAGTTGAACATTAGTGTTTGCACTACTAAAACAAGAAAATGGCTGTTCCACTCAAAATACTACCAGGTAAGTTCCTGCATTCAGCTTGCATTGTAGTACTCCTTGGCACTGAGCAATCTACATGCAATATCTGCACAGCTCCAAATCACACTGAGTAGTTATGTACACAAACTTACCACGAAATGCATTGAATAGAAGGTAACGCATTGAACACAATGGAGTGTCAAGTACAATTTTGCTGAAAACTAGTATGTGCTAACATGATGTAAACCTTATTATTATACTCACCATATGATTTAGAATCGTCTGCAACCAATTTTATGAGTGTGCTACCTAAGCTCCAGAATTTACTTTCAGTAACAACTCATATTCTACATAGTGCAACATTAGAGTTTGCAGTACTAACGCAAGTCAATGGCTGTTCCATTCCAAATGGTACCAGGCAGGTTCCTCAATTCAGCTTGCATTTGTGTATTGCATGGCACTGAGCACTCTACATGCAATATCTATACAGTTCCAATTCACCCTGAGTATGTATATACACAATCTTATCACAATATGCATTGAATTCAACATATTGCCTTCAACTCAATGGAGTGTACAGCTCAATTTTGCTGAAAACTAGTAAGTCCTAACATGATGTAAACCTTATTATTATACTCACCATATGATTTACAATAGTCTGCAAACAATTTTATGAGTGTGCTACCTCGGCTCCAGAATTTACTTTCTGTAACAACGCATTCTCTACATAGTGGAACATTCGAGTATGCAGTACTAAAGCAAGTCAATGGCTATTCCATTCCAAATGGTACCAGGCAGGTTCCTCAATTCAGCTTGCATTGGTGTATTCCATGGCACTGAGCACTCGACATGCAATATCTACACAGTTCCAAATCACACTGAGTAGTTATGTACACAACCTTACCACGAAATGCATTGAATAGAAGTTAACGCATTGAACACAATGGAGTGTCAGGTACAATTTTGCTCAAAACTAGTATGTGCTAACATGATGTAAACCTTATTATTATACTCACCATATGATGTAGAATTGGCGGCAACCAATTTTATGTGTGTGCTACCTAAGCTCCAGAATTTACTTTCAGTAACAACACATTCTCTACATAGTGGAACATTAGAGTTTGCAGTACTAAAGCAACTCAATGGCTGTTCCATTCCAAATGGTACCAGGCAGGTTCCTCAATTCAGCTTGCATTGGTGTATTCCATGGCACTGAGCACTCTTAATGCAATATCTGTACAGTTCCAAATCACCCTGAGTAGTTATGTACACAACCTTACCACAAAATGCATTGAATACAAAGTAAAGCATTCAACACAATGGATTCCCAAGTACAATTTTGCTAAAAACAGGATTTGCTAACATGATGTAAACCTTATTTTTATACTCACCATATGATTTAGAATATTCTGCAAACAATTTTATGAGTGTGCTATCTAAGCTCCAGAATCTACATTCAGTAACAACACATTTTCTACATAGTGCAACATTAGAGTTTGCAGTACTAAACCAAATCAATGGCTGTTCCATTCCAAATGGTACCAGGTAGGTTCCTGAATTCAGCTTGCATTGGTGTATTCCATGGCACTGAGCACTATACATGCAATATCTATACAGTTCCAAATCACCTGAGTATGTATATACACAATCTTATCACAAAATGCTTTGAATACAACGTATTGCCTTCAACTCAATGGAGTGTAGAGTTCAATTTTGCTGAAAACTAGTAAGTCCTAACATGATGTAAGCCTTATTATTATACTCACAGTATGATTTAGAGTAGTCTGCAACCAATTTTATGAGTGTGCTATCTATGAACCTGAAGTTATTTTCAGTAACATCATGTTCTCTACAAAGTTGAACATTAGTGTTTGCACTACTAAAACAAGAAAATGGCTGTTCCACTCAAAATACTACCAGGTAAGTTCCTGCATTCAGCTTGCATTGTAGTACTCCTTGGCACTGAGCAATCTACATGCAATATCTGCACAGCTCCAAATCACACTGAGTAGTTATGTACACAAACTTACCACGAAATGCATTGAATTGAAGGTAACGCATTGAACACAATGGAGTGTCAAGTACAATTTTGCTGAAAACTAGTATGTGCTAACATGATGTAAACCTTATTATTATATTCACCATATGATTTAGAATAGTCTGCAAACAATTTTATGAGTGTGCTACCTCGGCTCCAGAACTTACTTTCTGTAACAACACATTCTCTACATAGTGGAACATTCGAGTATGCAGTACTAAAGCAAGTCAATGGCTGTTCCATTCCAAATGGTACCAGGTAGGTTCCTATATTCAGCTTGCATTTGTGTATTGCATGGCACTGAGCACTCTACATGCAATATCTATACAGTTCCAAATCACCCTGAGTATGTATATACACAATCTTATCACAAAATGCATTGAATTCAACATATTGCCTTCAACTCAATGGAGTGTAGAGTTCAATTTTGCTGAAAACTAGTAAGTCCTAACATGATGTAAGCCTTATTATTATACTCACAGTATGATTTAGAGTAGTCTGCAACCAATTTTCTGAGTGTGCTATCTATGAACCTGAAGTTATTTTCAGTAACATCATGTTCTCTACACAGTTGAACATTAGTGTTTGCACTACTAAACCAAGAAAATGGCTGTTCCACTCCAAATACTACCAGGTAAGTTCCTGCATTCAGCTTGCATTGTAGTATTCCTTGGCACTGAGCAATCTACATGCAATATCTGCACAGCTCCAAATCACACTGAGTAGTTATGTACACAACCTTACCACAAAAAGCATTGAATAGAAAGTAAAGCATTCAACACAATGGAGTGCCAAGTACAATTTTGCTAAAAACAGGTATTTGCTAACATGATGTAAACCTTATTATTATACTCACCATATGATTTAGAATAGTCTGCAAACAATTTTATGAGTGTGCTACCTCGGCTCCAGAACTTACTTTCTGTAACAACACATTCTCTACATAGTGGAACATTCGAGTATGCAGTACTAAAGCAAGTCAATGGCTGTTCCATTCCAAATGGTACCAGGTAGGTTCCTATATTCAGCTTGCATTTGTGTATTGCATGGCACTGAGCACTCTACATGCAATATCTATACAGTTCCAAATCACCCTGAGTATGTATATACACAATCTTATCACAAAATGCATTGAATTCAACATATTGCCTTCAACTCAATGGAGTGTAGAGTTCAATTTTGCTGAAAACTAGTAAGTCCTAACATGATGTAAGCCTTATTATTATACTCACAGTATGATTTAGAGTAGTCTGCAACCAATTTTATGAGTGTGCTATCTATGAACCTGAAGTTATTTTCAGTAACATCATGTTCTCTACACAGTTGAACATTAGTGTTTGCACTACTAAACCAAGAAAATGGCTGTTCCACTCCAAATACTACCAGGTAAGTTCCTGCATTCAGCTTGCATTGTAGTATTCCTTGGCACTGAGCAATCTACATGCAATATCTGCACAGCTCCAAATCACACTGAGTAGTTATGTACACAACCTTACCACAAAAAGCATTGAATAGAAAGTGAAGCATTCAACACAATGGAGTGCCAAGTACAATTTTGCAAAAAACAGGTATTTGCTAACATGATGTAAACCTTATTATTATACTCAGCACATGATTTAGAATCGTCTGCAAACAATTTTATGAGTGTGCTATCTAAGCTCCAGAATCTACATTCAGTAACAACACATTTTCTACATAGTGCAACATTAGAGTTTGCAGTACTAAACCAAATCAATGGCTGTTCCATTCCAAATGGTACCAGGTAGGTTCCTGAATTCAGCTTGCATTGGTGTATTCCATGGCACTGAGCACTATACATGCAATATCTATACAGTTCCAAATCACCCTAACTATGTATATACACAATCTTATCACAAAATGCATTGAATTCAACATATTGCCTTCAACTCAATGGAGTGTAGAGTTCAATTTTGCTGAAAACTAGTAAGTCCTAACATGATGTAAGCCTTATTATTATACTCACAGTATGATTTAGAGTAGTCTGCAACCAATTTTATGAGTGTGCTATCTATGAACCTGAAGTTATTTTCAGTAACATCATGTTCTCTACACAGTTGAACATTAGTGTTTGCACTACTAAACCAAGAAAATGGCTGTTCCACTCCAAATACTACCAGGTAAGTTCCTGCATTCAGCTTGCATTGTAGTATTCCTTGGCACTGAGCAATCTACATGCAATATCTGCACAGCTCCAAATCACACTGAGTAGTTATGTACACAATCTTACCACGAAATACATTGAATAAAAGGTAACGCATTGAACACAATGGAGTGTCAAGTACAATTTTGCTAAAAACAGGTATTTGCTAACATGATGTAAACCATATTATTATACTCAGCACATGATTTAGAATCGTCTGCAACAATTTTATGAGTGTGCTACCTGAGCTCCAGAATTTACTTTCAGCAACATCGCATTCTCTACCGAGTGGAACATTAGAGTTTGCAGTACTAAAGCAACTCAATGGCTGTTCCATTACAAATGGTACCAGGTAGGTTCCTGAACTCAGCTTGCAATGGTGTATTCCTTGGCACTGAGCACTCTTAATGCAATATCTATACAGTTCCAAATCACCCTGAGTAGTTATGTACACAACCTTACCACAAAATGCATTGAATTGAAGGTAACGCATTGAACACAATGGAGTGTCAAGTACAATTTTGCTGAAAACTAGTATGTGCTAACATGATGTAAACCTTATTATTATATTCACCATATGATTTAGAATAGTCTGCAAACAATTTTATGAGTGTGCTACCTCGGCTCCAGAACTTACTTTCTGTAACAACACATTCTCTACATAGTGGAACATTCGAGTATGCAGTACTAAAGCAAGTCAATGGCTGTTCCATTCCAAATGGTACCAGGTAGGTTCCTATATTCAGCTTGCATTTGTGTATTGCATGGCACTGAGCACTCGACATGCAATATCTATACAGTTCCAAATCACCCTGAGTATGTATATACACAATCTTATCACAAAATGCATTGAATTCAACATATTGCCTTCAACTCAATGGAGTGTAGAGTTCAATTTTGCTGAAAACTAGTAAGTCCTAACATCATGTAAGCCTTATTATTATACTCACAGTATGATTTAGAGTAGTCTGCAACCAATTTTCTGAGTGTGCTATCTATGAACCTGAAGTTATTTTCAGTAACATCATGTTCTCTACACAGTTGAACATTAGTGTTTGCACTACTAAACCAAGAAAATGGCTGTTCCACTCCAAATACTACCAGGTAAGTTCCTGCATTCAGCTTGCATTGTAGTATTCCTTGGCACTGAGCAATCTACATGCAATATCTGCACAGCTCCAAATCACACTGAGTAGTTATGTACACAACCTTACCACAAAAAGCATTGAATAGAAAGTAAAGCATTCAACACAATGGAGTGCCAAGTACAATTTTGCTAAAAACAGGTATTTGCTAACATGATGTAAACCTTATTATTATACTCACCATATGATTTAGAATAGTCTGCAAACAATTTTATGAGTGTGCTACCTCGGCTCCAGAACTTACTTTCTGTAACAACACATTCTCTACATAGTGGAACATTCGAGTATGCAGTACTAAAGCAAGTCAATGGCTGTTCCATTCCAAATGGTACCAGGTAGGTTCCTATATTCAGCTTGCATTTGTGTATTGCATGGCACTGAGCACTCTACATGCAATATCTATACAGTTCCAAATCACCCTGAGTATGTATATACACAATCTTATCTCAAAATGCATTGAATTCAACATATTGCCTTCAACTCAATGGAGTGTAGAGTTCAATTTTGCTGAAAACTAGTAAGTCCTAACATGATGTAAGCCTTATTATTATACTCACAGTATGATTTAGAGTAGTCTGCAACCAATTTTATGAGTGTGCTATCTATGAACCTGAAGTTATTTTCAGTAACATCATGTTCTCTACACAGTTGAACATTAGTGTTTGCACTACTAAACCAAGAAAATGGCTGTTCCACTCCAAATACTACCAGGTAAGTTCCTGCATTCAGCTTCCATTGTAGTATTCCTTGGCACTGAGCAATCTACATGCAATATCTGCACAGCTCCAAATCACACTGAGTAGTTATGTACACAACCTTACCACAAAAAGCATTGAATAGAAAGTAAAGCATTCAACACAATGGAGTGCCAAGTACAATTTTGCAAAAAACAGGTATTTGCTAACATGATGTAAACCTTATTATTATATTCAGCACATGATTTAGAATCGTCTGCTACAATTTTATGAGAGTGCTACCTGAGCTCCAGAATTTACTTTCAGCAACATCGCATTCTCTACCGAGTGGAACATTAGATCTTGCAGGACTAAAGCAAGTCAATGGCTGTTCCATTCCAAATGGTACCAGGTAGGTTCCTCAATTCAGCTTGCATTGGTGTATTCCATGGCACTGAGCACTCTACATGCAATATCTACACAGTTCCAAATCACACTGAGTAGTTTTGTACACAACCTTACCACGAAATGCATTGAATAGAAAGTAATGCATTGAACACAATGGAGTGTCAAGTACAATTTTGCTAAAAACAGTATTTGCTAACATGATGTAAACCTTATTATTATACTCACCATATGATTTAGAATAGTCTGCAAACAATTTTATGAGTGTGCTACCTAAGCTCCGAAATCTACATTCAGTAACAACACATTTTCTACATAGTGCAGCATTAGAGTTTGCAGTACTAAAGCAAATCAATGGCTGTTCCATTCCAAATGGTACCAGGTAGGTTCCTGAATTCAGCTTGCATTGGTGTATTCCATGGCACTGAGCACTATACATGCAATATCTATACAGTTCCAAATCACCCTAACTATGTATCTACACAATCTTAACTGAAAATACTTTGAATATAACGTATTGCCTTCAACTCAATGGAGTGTACAGTTCAATTTTGCTGAAAACTAATAAGTCCTAACATGATGTATGCCTTATTATTACAGTATGATTTAGAGTAGCGTGCAACCAATTTTATGAGTGTGCTATCTATGAACCTGAAGTTATTTTCAGTAACATCATGTTCTCTACACAGTTGAACATTAGTGTTTCCACTGCTAAACCAAGAAAATGGCTGTTCCACTCCAAATACTACCAGGTAAGTTCCTGAATTCAGCTTGCATTGTAGTATTCCTTGGCACTGAGCAATCTACATGCAATATCTGCACAGTTCCAAATCACACTGAGTAGTTATGTATACGAAATCCATTGAATAGAAAGAAAAGCATTGAACACAATGGAGTGTCAACTACAATTTTGCTAAAAACAGTATTTGCTAACATGATGTAAACCTTATTATTATACTCACCATATGATTTAGAATCATCTGCAACCAATATTATGAGTGTGCTACCTAAGCTCCAGAATTTACTTTTAGTAACAACGCATTCTCTACATAGTGGAACATTAGAGTTTGCAGTACTAAAGCAAGTCAATGGCTGTTCCATTCCAAATTGTACCAGGCAGGTTCCTCAATTCAGCTTGCATTGGTGTATTCCATGGCACTGAGCACTCTACATGCAATATATATACAGTTCCAAATCACCCTGAGTAGTTATGTACACAACCTTACCACAAAAAGCATTGAATAGAAAGTAAAGCATTCAACACAATGGAGTGCCAAGTACAATTTTGCTAAAAACAGGTATTTGCTAACATGATGTAAACCTTAGTATTATACTCAACATATGATTTAGAATAGTCTGCAAACAATTTTATGAGTGTGCTACCTAAGCTCCAGAATTTACTTTCAGTAGCAACACATTTTCTACACAGTGCAACATTAGAGTTTGCAGTACTAAAGCAAGTCAATGGCTGTTCCATTCCAAATGGTAGCAGGTAGGTTCCTGAATTCAGCTTGCATTGGTGTATTCCATGGCACTGAGCACTATACATGCAATATCTATACAGTTCCAAATCACCCTGACTATGTATATACACAATCTTATCACAAATTACTTTGAATATAACGTATTGCCTTCAACTCAATGGAGTGTACAGTTCAATTTTGCTGAAAACTAGTAAGTCCTAACATGATGTAAGCCTTATTATTATACTCACAGTATGATTTAGAGTAGTCTGCAACCAATTTTATGAGTGTGCTATCTATTTTCAGTAACATCATGTTGTCTACACAGTTGAACATTAGAGTTTGCACTACTAAACCAAGTAAATGGCTGTTACACTCCAAATACAACCAGCTAAGTTCCTGAATTCAGTTTGCATTGTAGTATTCCATGGCACTGAGCACTCTACATGCAATGTCTACACAGTTCCAAATCACATGGAGTAGATATGTACACAACCTTACCAAGAAATGCTTTGAATAGAAAGTAAAGAATTGAATACAATGGAGTGTCAAGTACAAATTTGGTGAAAACAAGTATGTGCTAACATGATGTAAACCTTATTATTATACTTACCATATGATTTAGGATCGTCTGCAACCAATTTTATGACTGTGCTACCTAAGCTCCAGAATTTACATTTAGTAACAACGCATTCTCTACATAGTGGAACATTAGAGTTTGCAGTACTAAAGAAAGTCAATGGCTGTTCCATTCCAAATGGTACCAGGTAGGTTCCTGAATTCAGCTTGCATTGGTGTATTCCATGGCACTGCGCACAATACATGCAATATCTATACAGTTCCAAATCACCTGAGTATGTATATACACAATCTTATCACAAAATGCTTTGAATACAACGTATTGCCTTCAACTCAATGGAGTGTAGAGTTCAATTTTGCTGAAAACTAGTAAGTCCTAACATGATGTAAGCCTTATTATTATACTCACAGTATGATTTAGAGTAGTCTGCAACCAATTTTATGAGTGTGCTATCTATGAACCTGAAGTTATTTTCAGTAACATCATGTTCTCTACAAAGTTGAACATTAGTGTTTGCACTACTAAAACAAGAAAATGGCTGTTCCACTCAAAATACTACCAGGTAAGTTCCTGCATTCAGCTTGCATTGTAGTATTCCTTGGCACTGAGCAATCTACATGCAATATCTGCACAGCTCCAAATCACACTGAGTAGTTATGTACACAACCTTACCACAAAAAGCATTGAATAGAAAGTAAAGCATTCAACACAATGGAGTGCCAAGTACAATTTTGCTAAAAACAGGTATTTGCTAACATGATGTAAACCTTATTATTATACTCACCATATGATTTAGAATAGTCTGCAAACAATTTTATGAGTGTGCTACCTCGGCTCCAGAACTTACTTTCTGTAACAACACATTCTCTACATAGTGGAACATTCGAGTATGCAGTACTAAAGCAAGTCAATGGCTGTTCCATTCCAAATGGTACCAGGTAGGTTCCTATATTCAGCTTGCATTTGTGTATTGCATGGCACTGAGCACTCTACATGCAATATCTATACAGTTCCAAATCACCCTGAGTATGTATATACACAATCTTATCACAAAATGCATTGAATTCAACATATTGCCTTCAACTCAATGGAGTGTAGAGTTCAATTTTGCTGAAAACTAGTAAGTCCTAACATGATGTAAGCCTTATTATTATACTCACAGTATGATTTAGAGTAGTCTGCAACCAATTTTATGAGTGTGCTATCTATGAACCTGAAGTTATTTTCAGTAACATCATGTTCTCTACACAGTTGAACATTAGTGTTTGCACTACTAAACCAAGAAAATGGCTGTTCCACTTCAAATACTACCAGGTAAGTTCCTGCATTCAGCTTGCATTGTAGTATTCCTTGGCACTGAGCAATCTACATGCAATATCTGCACAGCTCCAAATCACACTGAGTAGTTATGTACACAACCTTACCACAAAAAGCATTGAATAGAAAGTAAAGCATTCAACACAATGGAGTGCCAAGTACAATTTTGCAAAAAACAGGTATTTGCTAACATGATGTAAACCTTATTATTATACTCAGCACATGATTTAGAATCGTCTGCTACAATTTTATGAGAGTGCTACCTGAGCTCCAGAATTTACTTTCAGCAACATCGCATTCTCTACCGAGTGGAACATTAGATCTTGCAGGACTAAAGCAAGTCAATGGCTGTTCCATTCCAAATGGTACCAGGTAGGTTCCTCAATTCAGCTTGCATTGGTGTATTCCATGGCACTGAGCACTCTACATGCAATATCTACACAGTTCCATATCACACTGAGTAGTTTTGTACACAACCTTACCACGAAATGCATTGAATAGAAAGTAATGCATTGAACACAATGGAGTGTCAAGTACAATTTTGCTAAAAACAGTATTTGCTAACATGATGTAAACCTTATTATTATACTCACCATATGATTTAGAATAGTCTGCAAACAATTTTATGAGTGTGCTACCTAAGCTCCAAAATCTACATTCAGTAACAACACATTTTCTACATAGTGCAGCATTAGAGTTTGCAGTACTAAAGCAAATCAATGGCTGTTCCATTCCAAATGGTACCAGGTAGGTTCCTGAATTCAGCTTGCATTGGTGTATTCCATGGCACTGAGCACTATACATGCAATATCTATACAGTTCCAAATCACCCTAACTATGTATCTACACAATCTTAACTGAAAATACTTTGAATATAACGTATTGCCTTCAACTCAATGGAGTGTACAGTTCAATTTTGCTGAAAACTAATAAGTCCTAACATGATGTATGCCTTATTATTACAGTATGATTTAGAGTAGCGTGCAACCAATTTTATGAGTGTGCTATCTATGAACCTGAAGTTATTTTCAGTAACATCATGTTCTCTACACAGTTGAACATTAGTGTTTCCACTGCTAAACCAAGAAAATGGCTGTTCCACTCCAAATACTACCAGGTAAGTTCCTGAATTCAGCTTGCATTGTAGTATTCCTTGGCACTGAGCAATCTACATGCAATATCTGCACAGTTCCAAATCACACTGAGTAGTTATGTATACGAAATCCATTGAATAGAAAGAAAAGCATTGAACACAATGGAGTGTCAACTACAATTTTGCTAAAAACAGTATTTGCTAACATGATGTAAACCTTATTATTATACTCACCATATGATTTAGAATCGTCTGCAACCAATTTTATGAGTGTGCTACCTAAGCTCCAGAATTTACTTTTAGTAACAACGCATTCTCTACATAGTGGAACATTAGAGTTTGCAGTACTAAAGCAAGTCAATGGCTGTTCCATTCCAAATTGTACCAGGCAGGTTCCTCAATTCAGCTTGCATTGGTGTATTCCATGGCACTGAGCACTCTACATGCAATATATATACAGTTCCAAATCACCCTGAGTAGTTATGTACACAACCTTACCACAAAAAGCATTGAATAGAAAGTAAAGCATTCAACACAATGGAGTGCCAAGTACAATTTTGCTAAAAACAGGTATTTGCTAACATGATGTAAACCTTAGTATTATACTCAACATATGATTTAGAATAGTCTGCAAACAATTTTATGAGTGTGCTACCTAAGCTCCAGAATTTACTTTCAGTAGCAACACATTTTCTACACAGTGCAACATTAGAGTTTGCAGTACTAAAGCAAGTCAATGGCTGTTCCATTCCAAATGGTAGCAGGTAGGTTCCTGAATTCAGCTTGCATTGGTGTATTCCATGGCACTGAGCACTATACATGCAATATCTATACAGTTCCAAATCACCCTGACTATGTATATACACAATCTTATCACAAATTACTTTGAATATAACGTATTGCCTTCAACTCAATGGAGTGTACAGTTCAATTTTGCTGAAAACTAGTAAGTCCTAACATGATGTAAGCCTTATTATTATACTCACAGTATGATTTAGAGTAGTCTGCAACCAATTTTATGAGTGTGCTATCTATTTTCAGTAACATCATGTTGTCTACACAGTTGAACATTAGAGTTTGCACTACTAAACCAAGTAAATGGCTGTTACACTCCAAATACAACCAGCTAAGTTCCTGAATTCAGTTTGCATTGTAGTATTCCATGGCACTGAGCACTCTACATGCAATGTCTACACAGTTCCAAATCACATGGAGTAGATATGTACACAACCTTACCAAGAAATGCTTTGAATAGAAAGTAAAGAATTGAATACAATGGAGTGTCAAGTACAAATTTGGTGAAAACAAGTATGTGCTAACATGATGTAAACCTTATTATTATACTTACCATATGATTTAGGATCGTCTGCAACCAATTTTATGACTGTGCTACCTAAGCTCCAGAATTTACATTTAGTAACAACGCATTCTCTACATAGTGGAACATTAGAGTTTGCAGTACTAAAGCAAGTCAATGGCAGTTCCATTCCAAATGGTACCAGGCAGGTTCCTCAATTCAGCTTGCATTTGTGTATTCCATGGCACTGAGCACTCTTAATGCAATATCTGTACAGTTCCAAATCACCCTGAGTAGTTATGTACACAACCTTACCACAAAATGCATTGAATATAAAGTAAAGCATTCAACACAATGGATTCCCAAGTGCAATTTTGCTAAAACAGTATTTGCTAACATGATGTAAACCATATTATTATACTCACCATATGATTTAGAATAGTCTGCAAACAATTTTATGAGTGTGCTACCTAAGCTCCAGAATCTACATTCAGTAACAGCACATTTTCTACATAGTGCAACATTAGAGTTTGCAGTACTAAAGCAAATCAATGGCTGTTCCATTCCAAATGGTACCAGGTAGTTTCCTGAATTCAGCATGCATTGGTGTATTCCATGGCACTGAGCACTCTACATGCAATATATATACAGTTCCAAATCACCCTGAGTAGTTATGTACACAACCTTACCACGAAATGCATTGAATAGAAAGTAATGCATTGAACACAATGGAGTGTCAAGTACAATTTTGCTAAAAACAGTATTTGCTAACATGATGTAAACCTTATTATTATACTCACCATATGATTTAGAATAGTCTGCAAACAATTTTATGATTGTGCTACCTAAGCTCCAAAATCTACATTCAGTAACAACACATTTTCTACATAGTGCAACATTAGAGTTTGCAGTACTAAAGCAAATCAATGGCTGTTCCATTCCAAATGGTACCAGGTAGGTTCCTGAATTCAGCTTGCATTGGTGTATTCCATGGCACTGAGCACTATACATGCAATATCTATACAGTTCCAAATCACCCTAACTATGTGTATACACAATCTTAACTGAAAATACTTTGAATATAACGTATTGCCTTCAACTCAATGGAGTGTACAGTTCAATTTTGCTGAAAACTAATAAGTCCTAACATGATGTATGCCTTATTATTACAGTATGATTTAGAGTAGCGTGCAACCAATTTTATGAGTGTGCTATCTATGAACCTGAAGTTATTTTCAGTAACATCATGTTCTCTACACAGTTGAACATTAGTGTTTCCACTGCTAAACCAAGAAAATGGCTGTTCCACTCCAAATACTACCAGGTAAGTTCCTGAATTCAGCTTGCATTGTAGTATTCCTTGGCACTGAGCAATCTACATGCAATATCTGCACAGTTCCAAATCACACTGAGTAGTTATGTATACGAAATCCATTGAATAGAAAGAAAAGCATTGAACACAATGGAGTGTCAACTACAATTTTGCTAAAAACAGTATTTGCTAACATGATGTAAACCTTATTATTATACTCACCATATGATTTAGAATACTCTGCAAACAATTTCATGAGTGTGCTACCTCGGCTCCAGAATTTACTTTCTGTAACAACACATTCTCTACATAGTGGAACATTCGAGTATGCAGTACTAAAGCAAGTCAATGGCTGTTCCATTCCAAATGGTACCAGGTAGGCTCCTATATTCAGCTTGCATTGGTGCATTCCATGGCACTGAGCACTCTACATGCAACATCTATACAGTTCCAAATCATCTGAGTATGTATATACACAATGTTATCACAAAATGCATTGAATACAACGTATTGCCTTCAACTCAATGGAGTGTAGAGTTCAATTTTGCTGAAAACTAGTAAGTACTAACATGATGTAAGCCTTATTATTATACTCACAGTATGATTTAGAGTAGTCTGCAGCCAATTTTATGAGTGTGCTATCTATTTTCAGTAACATCATGTTGTCTACACAGTTGAACATTAGAGTTTGCACTACTAAACCAAGTAAATGGCTGTTACACTCCAAATACAACCAGCTAAGTTCCTGAATTCAGTTTGCATTGTAGTATTCCATGGCACTGAGCACTCTACATGCAATGTCTACACAGTTCCAAATCACATGGAGTAGATATGTACACAACCTTACCAAGAAATGCTTTGAATAGAAAGTAAAGAATTGAATACAATGGAGTGTCAAGTACAAATTTGGTGAAAACAAGTATGTGCTAACATGATGTAAACCTTATTATTATACTCACCATATCATTTAGAATCGTCTGCAACCAATTTTATGTCTGTGCTACCTAAGCTCCAGAATTTACTTTCAGTAACAACGCATTCTCTACATAGTGGAACATTAGAGTTTGCAGTACTAAAGCAAGTTAATGGCTGTTCCATTCCAAATGGTACCAGGCAGGTTCCTGAATTCAGCATGCATTGGTGTATTCCATGGCACTGAGCACTCTATATGCAATATATATACAGTTCCAAATCACCCTGAGTAGTTATGTACACAACCTTACCACAAAAAGCATTGAATAGAAAGTAAAGCATTCAACACAATGGAGTGCCAAGTACAATTTTGCTAAAAACAGGTATTTGCTAACATGATGTAAACCTTATTATTATACTCACCATATGATTTAGAATACTCTGCAAACAATTTTATGAGTGTGCTACCTAAGCTCCAGAATTTACTTTCAGTAACAACACATTCTCTACATAGTGGAACATTAGAGTTTGCAGTACTGAAGCAAGTCAATGGCTGTTCCATTCCAAATGGTACCAGGCAGGTTCCTCAATTCAGCTTGCATTTGTGTATTGCATGGCACTGAGCACTCTACATGCAATATCTATACAGTTCCAAATCACCCTGAGTATGTATATACACAATCTTATCACAATATGCATTGAATTCAACATATTGCCTTCAACTCAATGGAGTGTACAGCTCAATTTTGCTGAAAACTAGTAAGTCCTAACATGATGTAAACCTTATTATTATACTCACCATATGATTTAGAATCGTCTGCAACCAATTTTATGTGTGTGCTACCTAAGCTCCAGAATTTACTTTCAGTAACAACACATTCTCTACATAGTGGAACATTAGAGTTTGCAGTACTAAAGCAACTCAATGGCTGTTCCATTCCAAATAGTACCAGGTACGTTCCTCAATTCAGCTTGCATTGGTGTATTCCATGGCACTTAACACTCTACATGCAGTATCTACACAGTTCCAAATCACACTGAGTAGTTACGTACACAACCTTACCACGAAATGCATTGAATGGAAGTTAAAGCATTGAACACAATGGAGTGTCAAGTACAATTTTGGTGAAAACAAGTATGTGCTAACATGATGTAAACCTTATTATTATACTCACCATATGATTTAGAATCGTCTGCAACCAATTTTATCAGTGTGCTACCTAAGCTCCAGAATTTACTTTCAGTAACAACTCATATTCTACATAGTGCAACATTAGAATTTGCAGTACTAAAGCAAGTCAATGGCTGTTCCATTCCAAATGGTACCAGGCAGGTTCCTCAATTCAGCTTGCATTTGTGTATTGCATGGCACTGAGCACTCTTAATGCAATATCTATACAGTTCCAAATCACCCTGAGTAGTTATGTACACAACCTTACCACAAAAAGCATTGAATAGAAAGTAAAGCATTCAACACAATGGAGTGCCAAGTACAATTTTGCTAAAAACAGGTATTTGCTAACATGATGTAAACCTTATTATTATACTCACCATATGATTTAGAATCGTCTGCAACCAATTTTATGAGTGTGCTACCTAAGCTCCAGAATTTACTTTCAGTAACAACACATTCTCTACATAGTGGAACATTAGAGTTTGCAGTACTAAAGCAAGTCAATGGCTGTTCCATTACAAATGGTAGCAGGTAGGTTCCTGAATTCAGCTTGCATTGGTGCATTCCATGGCACTGAGCACTCTACATGCAACATCTATACAGTTCCAAATCACCTGAGTATGTATATACACAATCCTATCACAAAATGCATTGAATACAACGTATTGCCTTCAACTCAATGGAGTGTAGAGTTCAATTTTGCTGAAAACTAGTAAGTCCTAACATGATGTAAGCCTTATTATTATACTCACAGTATGATTTAGAGTAGTCTGCAACCAATTTTATGAGTGTGCTATCTATGAACCTGAAGTTATTTTCAGTAACATCATGTTCTCTACACAGTTGAACATTAGTGTTTGCACTACTAAACCAAGAAAATGGCTGTTCCACTCCAATTACTACCAGGTAAGTTCCTGCATTCAGCTTGCATTGTAGTATTCCTTGGCACTGAGCAATCTACATGCAATATCTGCACAGCTCCAAATCACACTGAGTAGTTATGTACACAATCTTACCACGAAATGCATTGAATAGAAGGTAACGCATTGAACACAATGGAGTGTCAAGTACAATTTTGCTGAAAACTAGTATGTGCTAACATGATGTGAACCCTATTATTAGACTCACCACATGATTTAGAATCGTCTGCAACCCATTTTATGAGTGTGCTACCTAAGCTCCAGAATTTACTTTCAGCAACAACGCATTCTCTACCTAGTGGAACATTAGAGCTTGAAGGACTAAAGCAAGTCAATGGCTGTTCCATTCCAAATAGTACCAGGTAGGTTCCTCAATTCAGCTTGCATTGGTGTATTCCATGGCACTTAACACTCTACATGCAATATCTACACAGTTCCAAATCACACTGAGTAGTTACGTACACAACCTTACCACGAAATGCATTGAATGGAAGGTAAAGCTTTGAAAACAATGGAGTGTCAAGTACAATTTTGGTGAAAACAAGTATGTTCTAACATGATGTAAACCTTATTATTATACTCACCATATGATTTAGAATCGTCTGCAACCAATTTTATGAGTGTGCTACCTAAGCTCCAGAATTTACTTTCAGTAACAACACATTCTCTACATAGTGGAACATTCGAGTTTGCAGTACTAAAGCAAGTCAATGGCTGTTCCATTCCAAATGGTACCAGGCAGGTTCCTCAATTCAGCTTGCATTTGTGTATTGCATGGCACTGAGCACTCTACATGCAATATCTATACAGTTCCAAATCACCCTGAGTATGTATATACACAATCTTATCACAATATGCATTGAATTCAACATATTGCCTTCAACTCAATGGAGTGTACAGCTCAATTTTGCTGAAAACTAGTAAGTCCTAACATGATGTAAACCTTATTATTATACTCACCATATGATTTAGAATCGTCTGCAACCAATTTTATGTGTGTGCTACCTAAGCTCCAGAATTTACTTTCAGTAACAACACATTCTCTACATAGTGGAACATTAGAGTTTGCAGTACTAAAGCAACTCAATGGCTGATCCATTACAAATGGTACCAGGTAGGTTCCTGAATTCAGCTTGCATTGGTGCATTCCATGGCACTGAGCACTCTACATGCAACATCTATACAGTTCCAAATCACCTGAGTATGTATATACACAATCTTATCACAAAATGCTTTGAATACAACGTATTGCCTTCAACTAAAAGGAGTGTAGAGTTCAATTTTGCTGAAAACTAGTAAGTCCTAACATGATGTAAGCCTTATTATTATACTCACAGTATGATTTAGAGTAGTCTGCAACCAATTTTATGAGTGTGCTATCTATGAACCTGAAGTTATTTTCAGTAACAACACATTCTCTACATAGTGGAACATTAGAGTTTGCAGTACTAAAGCAACTCAATGGCTGTTCCATTACAAATGGTATCAGGTAGGTTCCTATATTCAGCTTGCATTGGTGCATTCCATGGTACTGAGCACTCTACATGCAATATCTATACAGCTCCAAATCACCCTGAGTATGTATATACACAATCTTATCACAATATGCATTGAATTCAACATATTACCTTCAACTCAATGGAGTGTACAGCTCAATTTTGCTGAAAACTAGTAAGTCCTAACATGATGTAAACCTTATTATTATACTCACCATATGATTTAGAATCGTCTGCAACCAATTTTATGTGTGTGCTTCCTCAGCTCCAGAATTTACTTTCAGTAACAACACATTCTCTACATAGTGGAACATTAGAGTTTGCAGTACTAAAGCAACTCAATGGCTGTTCCATTACAAATGGTACCAGGTAGGTTCCTGAATTCAGCTTGCAATGGTGTATTCCATGGCACTGAGCACTCTTAATGCAATATCTATACAGTTCCAAATCACCCTGAGTAGTTATGTACACAACCTTACCACAAAATGCATTGAATACAAAGTAAAGCATTCAACACAATGGAGTGCCAAGTATAATTTTGCTAACAACAGTATTTGCTAACATGATGTAAACCTTATTATTATACTCACAATATGATTTACAATAGTCTGCAAACAATTTAATGAGTGTGCTGCCTAAACTCCAGAATCTACATTCAGTAACAACACATTTTCTACATAGTGCAACATTAGAGTTTGCAGTACTAAAGAAAGTCAATGGCTGTTCCAGTCCAAATGGTACCAGGTAGGGTCCTGAATTCAGCTTGCATTGGTGTATTCCATGGCACTGCGCGCAATACATGCAATATCTATACAGTTCCAAATCACCCTGACTATGTATATACACAATCTTATCACAAAATAATTTGAATATAACGTATTGCCTTCAACTCAATGGAGTGTAGAGTTCAATTTTGCTGAAAACTAGTAAGTCCTAACATGATGTAAGCCTTATTATTACAGTCTGATTTACAGTAGTCTGCAACCAATTTTATGAGTGTGCTATCTATGAACCTGAAGTTATTTTCAGTAACATCATGTTCTCTACACAGTTGAACATTAGTGTTTCCACTGCTAAACCAAGAAAATGGCTGTTCCACTCCAAATACTACCAGGTAAGTTCCTGAATTCAGCTTGCATTGTAGTATTCCTTGGCACTGAGCAATCTACATGCAATATCTGCACAGCTCCAAATCACACTGAGTAGTTATGTACACAACCTTACCATGAAATGCAATGAATACAATGTAAAGCTTTGAACACAATGGAGTGTCAAGTACAATTTTGCTGAAAACTAGTATCTGCTAACATGATGTAAACCTTATTATTATACTCACCATATGATTTAGAATCGTCTGCAACCAATTTTATGAGTGTGCTACCTAAGCTCCAGAATTTACTTTCAGTAACAACACATTCTCTACATAGTGGAACATTAGAGTTTGCAGTACTAAAGCAAGTCAATGGCTGTTCCATTCCAAATGGTACCAGGTAGGTTCCTATATTCAGCTTGCATTGGTGCATTCCATGGCACTGAGCACTCGACATGCAACATCTATACAGTTCCAAATCACCTGAGTATGTATATACACAATCTTATCACAAAATGCTTTGAATACAACATATTGCCTTCAACTCAATGGAGTGTAGAGTTCAATTTTGCTGAAAACTAGTAAGTCCTAACATGATGTAAGCCTTATTATTATACTCACAGAATGATTTAGAGTAGTCTGCAACCAATTTTATGTGTGTGCTACCTAAGCTCCAGAATTTACTTTCAGGAACAACACATTCTCTACATAGTGGAACATTAGAGTTTGCAGTACTAAAGCAAATCAATGGCTGTTCCATTCCAAATGGTACCAGGTAGATTCCTGAATTCAGCTTGCATTGGTGTATTCCATGGCACTGAGCACTCTACATGCAATATCTATACAGTTCCAAATCACCCTGACTATGTATATACACGATCTTATCACAGAATACTTTGAATATAACGTAATGCCTTCAACTCAATGGAGTGTAGAGTTCAATTTTGCTGAAAACTAGTAAGTCCAAACATGATGTAAGCCTTATTATTACAGTCTGATTTACAGTAGTCTGCAACCAATTTTATGAGTGTGCTATCTATGAACCTGAAGTTATTTTCAGTAACATCCTGTTCTCTACAAAGTTGAACTTTAGTGTTTCCTCTGCTAAACCAAGAAAATGGCTGTTCCACTGCAAATACTACCAGGTAAGTTCCTGAATTCAGCTTGCATTGTAGTATTCCTTGCAACTGAGAAATCTACATGCAATATCTGCACAGCTCCAAATCACACTGAGTAGTTATGTACACAACCTTACCACGAAATGCAATGAATAGAATGTAAAGCTTTGAACACAATGGAGTGTCAAGTACAATTTTGCTGAAAACTAGTATCTGCTAACATGATGTAAACCTTATTATTATACTCACCGTATGATTTAGAATCGTCTGCAACCAATTTTATGAGTGTGCTACCTAAGCTCCAGAATTTACTTTCAGTAACAACACATTCTCTACATAGTGGAACATTAGAGTTTGTAGTACTAAAGCAAGTCAATGGCTGTTCCATTCCAAATGGTACCAGGTAGGTTCCTATATTCAGCTTGCATTGGTGCATTCCATGGCACTGAGCACTCTACATGCAATATCTATACAGCTCCAAATCACCCTGAGTATGTATATACACAATCTTATCACAATATGCATTGAATTCAACATATTGCCTTCAACTCAATGGAGTGTACAGTTCAATTTTGCTGAAAACTAGTAAGTCCTAACATGATGTAAGCCTTATTATTATACTCACAGTATGATTTAGAGTAGTCTGCAAACAATTTTCTGAGTGTGCTATCTATGAACCTGAAGTTATTTTCAGTAACATCATGTACTCTACACCGTTGAACATTAGATTTGCACTACTAAACCAAGAAAATGGCTGTTCCACTCCAAATACTACCAGGTAAGTTCCTGAATTCAGCTTGCATTGTAGTATTCCTTGGCACTGAGCAATCTACATGCAATATCTGCACAGCTCCAAATCACACTGAGTAGTTATGTACACAACCTTACCACAAAAAGCATTGAATAGAAAGTAAAGCATTCAACACAATGGAGTGCCAAGTACAATTTTGCTACAAACAGGTATTTGCTAACATGATGTAAACCTTATTATTATACTCACCATATGATTTAGAATAGTCTGCAAACAATTTTATGAGTGTGCTAACTCGGCTCCAGAATTTACTTTCAGTAACAACACATTCTCTACATAGTGGAACATTCGAGTATGCAGTACTAAAGCAAGTCAATGGCTGTTCCATTCCAAATGGTACCAGGTAGGTTCCTATATTCAGCTTGCATTCGTGTATTGCATGGCACTGAGCACTCTACATGCAATATCTATACAGTTCCAAATGACCCTGAGTATGTATATACACAATCTTATCACAAAATGCATTGAATTCAACATATTGCCTTCAACTCAATAGAGTGTACAGTTCAATTTTGCTGAAAACTTGTAAGTCCTAACATGATGCAAGCCTTATTATTATACTCACAGTATGATTTAGAGTAGTCTGCAACCAATTTTATGAGTGTGCTATCTATGAACCTGAAGTTATTTTCAGTAACATCATGTTCTCTACACAGTTGAACATTAGTGTTTGCACTACTAAACCAAGAAAATGGCTGTTCCACTCCAAATACTACCAGGTAAGTTCCTGCATTCAGCTTGCATTGTAGTGTTCCTTGGCACTGAGCAATCTACATGCAATATCTGCACAGCTCCAAATCACACTGAGTAGTTATGTACCCAACCTTACCACGAAATGCAATGAATAGAAGGTAACGCATTGACAACAATGGAGTGTCAAGTACAATTTTGTTGAAAACTAGTATGTGCTAACATGATGTAAACCTTATTATTATACTCACCATATGATTTAGAATCGTCTGCAACCAATTTTATCAGTGTGCTACCTAAGCTCCAGAATTTACTTTCAGTAACAACTCATATTCTACATAGTGCAACATTAGAGTTTGCAGTACTAAAGCAAGTCAATGGCTGTTCCATTCCAAATGGTACCAGGTAGGTTCCTCAATTCAGCTTGCATTGGTGTATTCCATGGCACTGAGCACTCTACATGCAATATCTATACAGTTCCAAATCACCCTGACTATATATATACACGATCTTATCACAAAATACTTTGAATATAACGTATTGCCTTCAACTCAATGGAGTGTAGAGTTCAATTTTGCTGAAAACTAGTAAGTCCTAACATGATGTAAGCCTTATTATTATACTCACAGTATGATTTAGAGTAGTCTGCAACCAATTTTATGAGTGTGCTATCTATGAACCTGAAGTTTTTTTCAGTAACATCATGTTCTCTACACAGTTGAACATTAGTGTTTGCACTACTAAACCAAGAAAATGGCTGTTCCACTCCAGATACTACCAGGTAAGTTCCTGCATTCAGCTTGCATTGTAGTGTTCCTTGGCACTGAGCAATCTACATGCAATATCTGCACAGCTCCAAATCACACTGAGTAGTTATGTACACAACTTTACCACGAAATGCAATGAATAGAAGGTAACGCATTGAACACAATGGAGTGTCAAGTACAATTTTGTTGAAAACTAGTATGTGCTAACATGATGTAAACCTTATTATTATACTCACCATATGATTTAGAATCGTCTGCAACCAATTTTATGAGTGTGCTACCTAAGCTCCAGAATTTACTTTCAGTAACAACACATTCTCTACATAGTGGAACATTAGAGTTTGCAGTACTAAAGCAAGTCAATGGCTGTTCCATTCCAAATGGTACCAGGTAGGTTCCTGAATTCAGCTTACATTGGTGTATTCCATGGCACTGAGCACTCTACATGCAATATCTATACAGTTCCAAATCACCCTGACTATGTATATACACGATCTTATCACAAAATACTTTGAATATAACGTATTGCCTTCAACTCAATGGAGTGTAGAGTTCAATTTTGCTGAAAACTAGTAAGTCCTAACATGATGTAAGCCTTATTATTATACTCACAGTATGATTTAGAGTAGTCTGCAACCAATTTTATGAGTGTGCTATCTATGAACCTGAAGTTATTTTCAGTAACATCATTTTCTCTACACAGTTGAACATTAGATTTGCACTACTAAACCAAGAAAATGGCTGTTCCACTCCAAATACTACCAGGTAAGTTCCTGCATTCAGCTTGCATTGTAGTGTTCCTTGGCACTGAGCAATCTACATGCAATATCTGCACAGCTCCAAATCACACTGAGTAGTTATGTACCCAACCTTACCACGAAATGCAATGAATAGAAGGTAACGCATTGAACACAATGGAGTGTCAAGTACAATTTTGTTGAAAACTAGTATGTGCTAACATGATGTAAACCTTATTATTATACTCACCATATGATTTAGAATCGTCTGCAACCAATTTTATGAGTGTGCTACCTAAGCTCCAGAATTTACTTTCAGTAACAACACATTCTCTACATAGTGGAACATTAGAGTTTGCAGTACTAAAGCAAGTCAATGGCTGTTCCATTCCAAATGGTACCAGGTAGGTTCCTATATTCAGCTTGCATTTGTGTATTGCATGGCACTGAGCACTCTACATGCAATATCTATACAGTTCCAAATCACCCTGAGTATGTATATACACAATCTTATCACAAAATGCATTGAATTCAACATATTGCCTTCAACTCAATGGAGTGTACAGTTCAATTTTGCTGAAAACTTCTAAGTCCTAACATGATGCAAGCCTTATTATTATACTCACAGTATGATTTAGAGTAGTCTGCAACCAATTTTATGAGTGTGCTATCTATGAACCTGAAGTTATTTTCAGTAACATCATTTTCTCTACACAGTTGAACATTAGATTTGCACTACTAAACCAAGAAAATGGCTGTTCCACTCCAAATACTACCAGGTAAGTTCCTGCATTCAGCTTGCATTGTAGTGTTCCTTGGCACTGAGCAATCTACATGCAATATCTGCACAGCTCCAAATCACACTGAGTAGTTATGTACCCAACCTTACCACGAAATGCAATGAATAGAAGGTAACGCATTGAACACAATGGAGTGTCAAGTACAATTTTGTTGAAAACTAGTATGTGCTAACATGATGTAAACCTTATTATTATACTCACCATATGATTTAGAATCGTCTGCAACCAATTTTATGAGTGTGCTACCTAAGCTCCAGAATTTACTTTCAGTAACAACTCATATTCTACATAGTGCAACATTAGAGTTTGCAGTACTAAAGCAAGTCAATGGCTGTTCCATTCCAAATGGTACCAGGTAGGTTCCTATATTCAGCTTGCATTTGTGTATTGCATGGCACTGAGCACTCTACATGCAATATCTATACAGTTCCAAATCACCCTGAGTATGTATATACACAATCTTATCACAAAATGCATTGAATTCAACATATTGCCTTCAACTCAATGGAGTGTACAGCTCAATTTTGCTGAAAACTAGTAAGTCCTAACATGATGTAAGCCTTATTATTACAGTATGATTTAGAGTAGTCTGCATCCAATTTTATGAGTGTGCTATCTGTGAACCTGAAGTTATTTTCAGTAACATCATGTTCTCTACACAGTTGAACATTAGTGTTTGCACTGCTAAACCAGGAAAATTGCTGTTCCACTCCAAATACTACCAGGTAAGTTCCTGAATTCAACTTGCATTCTAGTATTCCTTGGCACTGAGCAATCTACATGCAATATCTGCACAGCTCCAAATCACACTGAGTAGTTATGTACACAACCTTACCACGAAATGCAATGAATAGAATGTAAAGCTTTGAACACAATGGAGTGTCAAGTACAATTTTGCTGAAAACTAGTATCTGCTAACATGATGTAAACCTTATTATTATACTCACCATATGATTTAGAATCGTCTGCAACCAATTTTATGAGTGTGCTACCTAAGCTCCGGAATTTACTTTCAGCAACAACGCATTCTCTACCTACTGGAACATTAGAGCTTGCAGTACTAAAGCAAGTCAATGGCTGTTCCATTCCAAATGGTACCATGTAGGTTCCTGAATTCAGCTTGCATTGGAGTATTCCATGGCACTGAGCACTCTACATGCAATATCTATACAGTTCCAAATCACCCTGAGTCGTTATGCACACAACCTTACCACAAAAAGCATTGAATAGAAAGTAAAGCATTCAACACAATGGAGTGCCAAGTACAATTATGCTAAAAACAGTATTTGCTAACAGGATGTAAACCGTATTATTATACTCACCATATGATTTAGAATTGTCTGCAAACAATTTTATGAGTGTGCTAACTCGGCTCCAGAATTTACTTTCAGTAACAACACATTCTCTACATAGTGGAACATTCGAGTTTGCAGTACTAAAGCAAGTCAATGGCTGTTCCATTCCAAATGGTACCAGGTAGGTTCCTATATTCAGCTTGCATTTGTTTATTGCATGGCACTGAGCACTCTACATGCAATATCTATACAGTTCCAAATCACCCTGAGTATGTATATACACAATCTTATCACAAAATACTTTGAATATAACGTAATGCCTTCAACTCAATGGAGCGTACAGTTCAATTTTGCTGAAAACTAGTAAGTCCTAACATGATGTAAGCCTTATTATTATACTCACAGTATGATTTAGAGTAGTCTGCAAACAATTTTATGAGTGTGCTATCTATGAACCTGAAGTTATTTTCAGTAACATCATGTTCTCTACACAGTTGAACATTAGATTTGCACTACTAAACCAAGAAAATGGCAGTTCCACTCCAAATACTACCAGGTAAGTTCCTGAATTCAGCTTGCATTGTAGTATTCCTTGGCACTGAGCAATCTACATGCAATATCTGCACAGCTCCAAATCACACTGAGTAGTTACGTACACAACCTTACCACGAAATGCAATGAATAGAATGTAAAGCTTTGAACACAATGGAGTGTCAAGTACAATTTTGCTGAAAACTAGTATCTGCTAACATGATGTAAACCTTATTATTATACTCACCATATGATTTAGAATCGTCTGCAACCAATTTTATGAGTGTGCTAACTAAGCTCCAGAATCTAATTTCAGTAACAACACATTTTCTACATAGTGCAACATTAGAGTTTGCAGTACTAAAGAAAGTCAATGGCCGTTTTCATTCCAAATGGTACCAGGTAGGTTCCTGAATTCAGCTTGCATTGGTGTATTCCATGGCACTGCGCACAATACATGCAATATATACACAGTTCCAAATCACACTGAGAAGTTATGTACACAGCCTTACCACTAAATGCATTGAATTCAAAGTAATGCATTGAACACAATGGAGTATCAAGTACAATTTTGGTGAAAACAAGTATGTGCTAACATGATGTTAACCTTATTATTATACTCACCATATGATTTAGAATCGTCTGCAACCAATTTTATGAGTGTGCTACCTAAGCTCCAGAATTTACTTTCAGCAACAACGCATTCTCTACCTAGTGGAACATTAGAGCTTGCAGTACTAAAGCAAGTCAATGGCTGTTCCATTCCAAATGGTACCATGTAGGTTCCTGAATTCAGCTTGCATTGGTGTATTCCATGGCACTGAGCACTCTACATGCAATATCTATACAGTTCCAAATCACCCTGAGTAGTTATGCACACAACCTTACCACAAAAAGCAATGAATAGAAAGTAAAGCATTCAACACAATGGAGTGCCAAGTACAATTTTGCTAAAAACAGTATTTGCTAACAGGATGTAAACCTTATTATTATACTCACCATATGATTTAGAATTGTCTGCAAACAATTTTATGAGTGTGCTAACTCGGCTCCAGAATTTACTTTCAGTAACAACACATTCTCTACATAGTGGAACATTCGAGTATGCAGTACTAAAGCAAGTCAATGGCTGTTCCATTCCAAATGGTACCAGGTAGGTTCCTATATTCAGCTTGCATTTGTGTATTGCATGGCACTGAGCACTCTACATGCAATATCTATACAGTTCCAAATCACCCTGACTATGTATATACACGATCTTATCACAAAATACTTTGAATATAACGTATTGCCTTCAACTCAATGGAGTGTAGAGTTCAATTTTGCTGAAAACTAGTAAGTCGTAACATGATGTAAGCCTTATTATTATACTCACAGTATGATTTAGAGTAGTCTGCAACCAATTTTATGAGTGTGCTATCTATGAACCTGAAGTTATTTTCAGTAACATCATGTTCTCTACACAGTTGAACATTAGTGTTTGCACTACTAAACCAAGAAAATGGCTGTTCCACTCCAAATACTACCAGATAAGTTCCTGCATTCAGCTTGCATTGTAGTGTTCCTTGGCACTGAGCAATCTACATGCAATATCTGCACAGCTCCAAATCACACTGAGTAGTTATGTACACAACCTTACCACGAAATGCAATAAATAGAAGGTAACGCATTGAACACAATGGAGTGTCAAATACAATTTTGTTGAAAACTAGTATGTGCTAACATGATGTAAACCTTATTATTATACTCACCATATGATTTAGAATCGTCTGCAACCAATTTTATGAGTGTGCTACCTAAGCTCCAGAATTTACTTTCAGTAACAACTCATACTCTACATAGTGCAACATTAGAGTTTGCAGTACTAAAGCAAGTCAATGGCTGTTCCATTCCAAATTGTACCAGGCAGGTTCCTCAATTCAGCTTGCATTTGTGTATTCCATGGCACTGAGCACTCTACATTCAATATCTATACAGTTCCAAATCACCCTGAGTATGTATATACACAATCTTATCACAATATGCATTGAATTCAACATATTGCCTTCAACTCAATGGAGTGTACAGCTCAATTTTGCTGAAAACTAGTAAGTCCTAACATGATGTAAACCTTATTATTATACTCACCATATGATTTGGAATCGTCTGCAACCAATTTTATATGTGTGCTACCTAAGCTCCAGAATTTGCTTTCAGTAACAACACATTCCCTACATAGTGGAACATTAGAGTTTGCAGTACTAAAGCAACTCAATGGCTGTTCCATTACAAATGGTACCAGGTAGGTTCCTGAATTCAGCTTGCAATTGTGTATTCCATGGCACTGAGCACTCTTAATGCAATATCTATACAGTTCCAAATCACCCTGAGTAGTTATGTACACAACCTTACCACAAAATGCATTGAATACAAAGTAAAGCATTCAACACAATGGAGTGCCAAGTATAATTTTGCTAAAAACAGTATTTGCTAACATGATGTAAACCTTATTATTATACTCACCATATGATTTAGAATAGTCTGCAAACAATTTAATGAGTGTGCTAACTAAGCTCCAGAATCTAATTTCAGTAACAACACATTTTCTACATAGTGCAACATTAGAGTTTGCAGTACTAAAGAAAGTCAATGCCCGTTTTCATTCCAAATGGTACCAGGTAGGTTCCTGAATTCAGCTTGCATTGGTGTATTCCATGGCACTGCGCACAATACATGCAATATCTACACAGTTCCAAATCACACTGAGAAGTTATGTACACAGCCTTACCACTAAATGCATTGAATTGAAAGTAAAGCATTGAACACAATGGAGTATCAAGTACAATTTTGGTCAAAACAAGTATGTGCTAACATGATGTTAACCTTATTATTATACTCACCATATGATTTAGAATCGTCTGCAACCAATTTTATGAGTGTGCTACCTAAGCTCCAGAATTTACTTTCAGCAACAACGCATTCTCTACCTAGTGGAACATTAGAGCTTGCAGTACTAAAGCAAGTCAATGGCTGTTCCATTCCAAATGGTACCATGTAGGTTCCTGAATTCAGCTTGCATTGGTGTATTCCATGGCACTGAGCACTCTACATGCAATATCTATACAGTTCCAAATCACCCTGAGTAGTTATGCACACAACCTTACCACAAAAAGCATTGAATAGAAAGTAAAGCATTCAACACAATGGAGTGCCAAGTACAATTTTGCTAAAAACAGGTATTGGCTAACATGATGTAAACCTTATTATTATACTCACCATATGATTTAGAATTGTCTGCAAACAATTTTATGAGTGTGCTACCTCGGCTCCAGAATTTACTTTCAGTAACAACACATTCTCTACATAGTGGAACATTCGAGTATGCAGTACTAAAGCAAGTCAATGGCTGTTCCATTCCAAATGGTACCAGGTAGGTTCCTATATTCAGCTTGCATTTGTGTATTGCATGGCACTGAGCACTCTACATGCAATATCTATACAGTTCCAAATCACCCTGAGTATGTATATACACAATCTTATCACAAAATGCATTGAATTCAACATATTGCCTTCAACTCAATGGAGTGTACAGTTCAATTTTGCTGAAAACTTGTAAGTCCTAACATGATGCAAGCCTTATTATTATACTCACAGTATGATTTAGAGTAGTCTGCAACCAATTTTATGAGTGTGCTATCTATGAACCTGAAGTTATTTTCAGTAACATCATGTTCTCTACACAGTTGAACATTAGATTTCCACTACTAAACCAAGTAAATGTCTGTTACACTCCAAATACAACCGGGTAAGTTCCTGAATTCAGTTTGCATTGTAGTATTCCACAGCACTGAGCACTCTACATGCAATATCTTCACAGTTCCAAATCACATGGAGTAGTTATGTACACAACCTTACCACGAAATGCATTGAATACTAAGTAAAGCATTGAACACAATGGAGTGTCAAGTACAATTTTGGTGAAAACAAGTATGTGCTAACATGATGTAAACCTTATTATTATACTCACCATATGATTTAGAATCGTCTGCAACCAATTTTATGAGTGTGCTACCTAAGCTCCAGAATTTACTTTCAGAAACAACACATTTTCTACATAGTGCAACATTAGAGTTTGCAGTACTAAAGCAAGTCAATGGCTGTTCCACTCCAAATACTACCAAGTAAGTTCCTGAATTCAGCTTGCATTGTAGTATTCCTTGGCACTGAGCAATCTACATGCAATATCTGCACAGTTCCAAATCACACTGAGTAGTTATGTACACTACCTTACCACGAAATGCATTGAATACAAAGTAAAGCATTGAACACAATGGAGTGTCAAGTACAATTTCGCTGAAAACTAGTATGTGCAAACGTCAGGTAAACCTTATTATTATACTCACCGTATGATTTAGAATAGTGTGCAACCAATTTTTTCAGTGTTTTACCTAAGCTCCAGAATTTACTTTCAGCAACAACGCATTCTCTACATAGTGGAACATTAGAATTTGCAGTACTAAAGCAAGTCAATGGCTGTTCCATTCCAAATTGTACCAGGTAGGTTCCTGAATTCAGCTTGCATTGGTGTATTCCATGGCACTGAGCACTATACATGCAATATCTATACAGTTCCAAATCACACTGACTATGTATATACACAATCTTATCACAACGTACTTTGAATATAACGTATTGCCTTCAACTCAATGCAGTGTACAGTTCAATTTTGCTGAAAACTAGTAAGTCCTAACATGATGTAAGCCTTATTATTATACTCACAGTATGATTTAGAGTAGTCTGCAACCAATTTTATGAGTGTGCTATCTATGAACCTGAAGTTATTTTCAGTAACATCATGTTCTCTACACAGTGGAACATTAGAGGTTGCAGTACTAAAGCAAGTCAATGGCTATTCCACTCCAAATACTACCAGGTAAGTTCCTGAATTCAACTTGCATTGTAGTATTCCTTGGCACTGAGCAATCTACATGCAATATCTGCACAGCTCCAAATCACACTGAGTAGTTATGTACACAACCTTACCACGAAATGCATTGAATAGAAGGTAAATCATTGAACACAATGGAGTGTCAAGTACAATTTTGGTGAAAACAAGTATGTGCTAACATGAGGTAAACCTTATTATTATACTCACCATATGATTTAGAATCGTCTGCAACCATTTTTATGACTGTGCTACCGAAGCTCCAGAATTTACTTTCAGTAACAACAAATTCTGTACATCGTGGAACATTAGAGTTTGCAGTACTAAAGCAAGTCAATGGCTGTTCCATTCCAAATGGTACCAGGTGGGTTCCTCAATTCAACTTGCATTGGTGTATTCCGTGGCACTGAGCAATCTACATGCAATATCTGCACAGCTCCAAATCACTCTGAGTAGTTATGTACACAACCTTACCATGAAATGCATTGATTAGAAGGTAAAGCATTGAACACAATGGAGTGTCAAGTAAAATTTCGCTGAAAACTAGTATGTGCTACATGATGTAAAGCTTATTATTATACTCACCATATGATTTAGAATCATCTGCAAACAATTTTATGTGTATGCTACCTAAGCTCCAGAATTTACTTTCAGTAACAACACAGTCTCTACATAGTGGAACATTAGAGCTTGCAGTACTAAAGCAAGTCAATGGCTGTTCCATTCCAAATGGTACCAGGTCGGTTCCTGAATTCAGCTTGCATTCATCTATTCCATGGCACTGAGCATTCTTATTGCAATATCTATACAGCTCCAAATCACCCTGAGTAGTTATGTTCACAACATTACCACAAAAAGCATTGAATAGAAAGTAAAGCTTTGAATACAATGTAGTGTCAAGTACAATTTTGTTGAAAACAAGTATGTGCTAACATGATGTAAACATTATTATACTCACCATATGATTTAGAATCATCTGCAACCAATTTTATGTGTATGCTACCTAAGCTCCAGAATTTACTTTCAGTAACAACGCATTCTCTACATAGTGGAACATTAGAGTTTGCAGTACTAAAGCAAGTCAATGGCTGTTCCATTCCAAATGGTACCAGGTGGGTTCCTATATTCAGCTTGCATTGGTGTATTCCATGGCACTAAGCACTCTACATGCAATATCTACACAGTTCCAAATCACATGGAGTAGTTATGTACACAACCTTACCACGAAATGCATTGAATAGAAAGTAAAGCATTGAATACAATGGAGTGTCAAGTACAATTTTGGTGAAAACAAGTATGTGCTAACATGAGGTAAACCTTATTATTATACTCACCATATGATTTAGAATCGTCTGCAACCAATTTTATGACTGTGCTACCGAAGCTCCAGAATTTACTTTCAGTAACAACAAATTCTCTACATAGTGGAACATTAGAGTTTGCAGTACTAAAGGAAGACAATGGCTGTTCCATTCCAAATGGTACCAGGTAGGTTCCTCAATTCAGCTTGCCTTGGTGTATTCCATGGCACTGAGCACTCTTAATGCAATATCTATGCAGTTCCAAATCACCCTCAGTAGTTATATACACAACCTTACCACAAAATGCATTGAATACAAAGTAAAGCATTCAACACAATGGAGTGCCAAGTACAATTTTGCTAAAAACAGTATTTGCTAACATGATGTAAACCTTATTATTATACTCACCATATGATTTGGAATAGTCTGCAAACAATTTTATGAGTGTTCTACCTAAGCTCCAGAATTTACTTTCAGTAACAACAAATTCTCTACATAGTGGAACATTAGAGTTTGCAGTACTAAAGCAAGTGAATGGCTGTTCCATTCCAAATGGTACCAGGTAGGTTCCTGAATTCAGCTTGCATTGGTGTATTCCATGGCACTGAGCACTCTACATGCAATATCTACACTGTTCCAAATCACCCTGAGTAGTTATGTACACACCCTTACCACAAAATGCATTGAATAGAAAGTAAAGCATTCAAAACAATGGAGTGCCAAGTACAATTTTGCTAAAAACAGGTATTTGCTAACATGATGTAAACCTTATTATTATACTCACCATATGATTTAGAATGGTCTGCAAACAATTTTATGAGTGTGCTACCTAAGCTCCAGAATTTACTTTCAGTAACAACACATTTTCTACATAGTGCAACATTAGAGTTTGCAGTACTAAAGCAAGTCAATGGCTGTTCCATTCCAAATGGTACCAGGTAGGTTCCTCAATTCAGCTTGCATTGGTGTATTCCATGGCACTGAGCACTCTACATGCAATATCTGCTCAGTTCCAAATCACACTGAGTAGTTATGTGCACAACCTTACCACGAAATGCAATAAATAGAAAGTAAAGCATTGAACACAATGGAGTGTCAAGTACAATTTGGCTGAAAAATAGTATGTGCTAACATGATGTAAACCTTATTATTATACTCACCATATGATTCAGAATCATCTGCAAACAATTTTATGTGTGTGCTACCTAATCTCCAGAATTTCCTTTCAGTAACAACACATTCTCTACATGGTGGGACATTAGAGTTTGCAGTACTAAAGCAAGTCAATGGCTGTTCCATTCCAAATGGTACCAGTTAGGTTCCTATATTCAGCTTGCATTGGTGTATTCCATGGCACTGAGCACTCTACATGCAATATCTACACTCTTCCAAATCATCCTGAGTAGTTATATACACAACCTTACCACAAAATGCATTGAATACAAAGTAAAGCATTCAAAACAATGGAGTGCCAGGTACATTTTGCTAAAAACAGTTTTTGCTAACATGATGTAAACCTTATTATTATACTCACCATGTGATTTAGAATAGTCTGCAAACAATTTTATGAGTGTGCTACCTGAGCTCCACAATTTACTTTCAGTAACAACGCATTTTCTACATAGTGCAACATTAGAGTTTGCAGTTCTAAAGCAAGTCAATGGCTGTTCCATTCCAAATGGTACCAGGTAGGTTCCTGAATTCAGCTTGCATTGGTGTATTCCATGGCACTGAGCACTCTACATGCAATATATACACTGTTCCAAATCACCCTGAGTAGTTATGTACACAACCTTACCATAAAATGCATTGAATAGAAAGTAAAGCATTCAACACAATGGAGTGCCAAGTACAATTTTGCTAAAAACATGTATTTGCTAACATGATGTAAACCTTATTATTATACTCACCATATGATTTAGAATCGTCTGCAACCAATTTTATGACTGTGCTACCTAAGCTCCAGAATTTAATTTCAGTAACAACACATTCTCTACATAGTGGAACATTAGAGTTTGCAGTACTAAAGCAAGTCAATGGCTGTTCCATTCCAAATGGTACCAGGTAGGTTCCTATATTCAGCTTGCATTGGTGTATTCCATGGTACTGAGCACTCTTAATGCAATATCTATACAGTTCCAAATCACCCTGAGTAGTTAAATACACAACCTTACCAGAAAATGCATTGAATACAAAGTACAGCATTCAACACAATGGAGTGCCAAGTACATTTTGCTAAAAACAGTATTTGCTAACATGATGTAAACCTTATTATTATACTCACCATGTGATTTAGAATAGTCTGCAAACAATTTTACGAGTGTGCAACCTGAGCTCCAGAATTTACTTTCAGTAACAACACATTTTCTACATAGTGCAACATTAGAGTTTGCAGTTCTAAAGCAAGTCAATGGCTATTCCATTCCAAATGGTACCAGGTAGGTTCCTGAATTCAGCTTGCATTTGTGTATTCCATGGCACTGACCACTATACATGCAATATCTATACAGTTCCAAATCACCCTGACTATGTATATACACAATCTTATCACAAAATAATTTGAATATAACGTATTGCCTTCAACTCAATGGAGTGTAGAGTTCAATTTTGCTGAAAACTAGTAAGTCCTAACATGATGTAAGCCTTATTATTACAGTATGATTTAGAGTAGTCTGCAACCAATTTTATGAGTGTGCTATCTATGAACCTGAAGTTATTCTCAGTAACATCATGTTCTCTACACAGTTGAACATTAGTGATTGCGCTGCTAAACCAAGAAAATGGCTGTTCCACTCCAAATACTACCAGGTAAGTTCCTGAATTCAACTTGCATTGTAGTATTCCTTGGCACTGAGCAATGTACATGCAATATCTGCACAGCTCGAAATCACACTGAGTAGTTATGTACACAACATTACCACGAAATGCATTGAATAGAAGGAAAAGCATTGAACACAATGGAGTGTCATGTACAATTTTGCTGAAAACTAGTATGTGCTAAGATGATGTAAACCTTATTATTATACTCACCATATGATTGAGAATCGTCTGCAACCAATTTTATGACTGTGCTACCTAATCTCCAGAATTTACTTTCAGGAACAACACATTTTCTACATAGTGCAACATTAGAGTTTGCAGTACTAAAGCAAGTCAATGGCTGTTCCATTCCAAATGGTACCAGGTAGGTTCCTCAATTCAGCTTGCATTGGTGTGTTCCATGGCTCTGAGCACTCTACATGCAATATCTGCACAGTTCCAAATCACACTGAGTCGTTATGTACACAACTTTACCACGAAATGTATTGAATGGAAAGTAAAGCATTGAACACAATGGAGTGTCAAGGAATATTTCGCTGAATACTAGTATGTGCTAACATGATGTAAACCTTATTATTATACTCACCATATGATTTAGAATCGTCTGCAACCAATTTTATGACTGTGCTACCTAAGCTCCAGAATTTACTTTCAGGAACAACGCATTCTCTAGATAGTGGAACATTAGAGTTTGCTGTACAAAAGCAAGTCAATGGCTGTTCCATTCCAAATGGTACCAGGTAGGTTCCTATATTCAGCTTGCATTGGTGTACTCCATGGCACTGAGCACTCCACATGCAATATCTACACAGTTGCAAATCACATGCAGTAGTTATGTACACAACCTTACCACGAAATGCATTGAATAGAAAGTAAAGCATTGAACACAATGGAGTGTCAAGTACAATTTTGGTGAAAACAAGTATGTGCTAACATGATGTAAACCTTATTATTATACTCACCATATTATTTAGAATTGTCTGCAACCAATTTTATGAGTGTGCTACCTATGCTCCAGAATTTACTTTCAGGAACAACACATTTTCTACATAGTAAAAACATTAGAGTTTGCAGTACTAAAGCAAGTCAATGGCTGTTCCATTCCAAATGGTACCAGGTAGGTTCCTCAATTCAGCTTGCATTGGTGTATTCCATGGCACTGAGCACTCTACAAGCAATATCTGCGCAGTTCCAAATCACACTGAGTAGTTATGTACACAACTTTACCACGAAATGCATTGAATAGAAAGTAAAGCATTGAACACAATGGAGTGTCAAGTACAATTTCGCTGAAAACTAGTATGTGCTAACATGATGTAAACCTTATTATTATACTCACCATATGATTTAGAATCGTCTGCAACCAATTTTATGTGTGTGCTACCTAAGCTCCAGAATTTACTTTCAGTAACAACACATTCTCTACATTGTGGAACATTAGAGTTTGCAGTACTAAAGCAAGTCAATGGCTGTTCCATTCCAAATGGTACCAGGTAGGTTCCTATATTCAGCTTGCATTGGTGTATTCCATGGTACTGAGCACTCTTAATGCAATATCTATACAGTTCCAAATCACCCTGAGTAGTTAAATACACAAACTTACCACAAAATGCATTGAATACAAAGTACAGCATTCAACACAATGGAGTGCCAAGTACATTTTGCTAAAAACAGTATTTGCTAACATGATGTAAACCTTATTATTATACTCACCATGTGATTTAGAATAGTCTGCAAACAATTTTATGAGTGTGCTACCTGAGCTCCAGAATTTACTTTCAGTAACAACACATTTTCTACATAGTGCAACATTAGAGTTTGCAGTTCTAAAGCAAGTCAATAGCTGTTCCATTCCAAATGGTACCAGGTAGGTTCCTGAATTCAGCTTGCATTGGAGTATTCCATGGCACTGAGCACTATACATGCAATATCTATACAGTTTCAAATCACCCTGACTATGTATATACACAATCTTATCACAAAATACTTTGAATATAACGTATTGCCTTCAACTCAATGGAGTGTACAGTTCAATTTTGCTGAAAACTAGTAAGTCCTAACATGATGTAAGCCTTATTATTACAGTATGATTTAGAGTAGTCTGCAACCAATTTTATGAGTGTGCTATCTATGAACCTGAAGTTATTCTCAGTAACATCATGTTCTCTACACAGTTGAACATTAGTGATTGCGCTGCTAAACCAAGAAAATGGCTGTTCCACTCCAAATACTACCAGGTAAGTTCCTGAATTCAACTTGCATTGTAGTATTCCTTGGCACTGAGCAATGTACATGCAATATCTGCACAGCTCCAAATCACACTGAGTAGTTATGTACACAACATTACCACGAAATGCATTGAATAGAAGGAAAAGCATTGAACACAATGGAGTGTCATGTACAATTTCGCTGAAAACTAGTATGTGCTAAGATGATGTAAACCTTATTATTATACTCACCATATGATTCAGAATCGTCTGCAACCAATTTTATGACTGTGCTACCTAATCTCCAGAATTTACTTTCAGGAACAACACATTTTCTACATAGTGCAACATTAGAGTTTGCAGTACTAAAGCAAGTCAATGGCTGATCCATTCCAAATGGTACCAGGTAGGTTCCTCAATTCAGCTTGCATTGGTGTGTTCCATGGTTCTGAGCACTCTACATACAATATCTGCACAGTTCCAAATCACACTGAGTCGTTATGTACACAACTTTACCACGAAATGTATTGAATGGAAAGTAAAGCATTGAACACAATGGAGTGTCAAGTAATATTTCGCTGAATACTAGTATGTGCTAACATGATGTAAACCTTATTATTATACTCACCATATGATTTAGAATCGTCTGCAACCAATTTTATGACTGTGCTACCTAAGCTCCAGAATTTACTTTCAGGAACAACGCATTCTCTACATAGTGGAACATTAGAGTTTGCTGTACAAAAGCAAGTCAATGGCTGTTCCATTCCAAATGGTACCAGGTAGGTTCCTATATTCAGGTTGCATTGGTGTACTCCATGGCACTGAGCACTCTACATGCAATATCTACACAGTTCCAAATCACATGGAGTAGTTATGTACACAACCTTACCACGAAATGCATTGAATAGAAAGTAAAGCATTGAACACAATGGAGTGTCAAGTACAATTTTGGTGAAAACAAGTATGTGCTAACATGATGTAAACCTTATTATTATACTCACCATATGATTTAGAATCGTCTGCAACCAATTTTATGAGTGTGCTACCTATGCTCCAGAATTTACTTTCAGGAACAACGCATTCTCTACATAGTGGATCATTAGAGTTTGCAGTACTAAAGCAAGTCAATGGCTGTTCCATTCCAAATGGTACCAGGTAGGTTCCTATATTCAGCTTGCATTGGTGTACTACATGGCACGGAGCACTCTACATGCAATATCTACACAGTTCCAAATCACATGGAGTAGTTATGTACACAACCTTACCACGAAATGCATTGAATAGAAAGTAAAGCATTGAACACAATGGAGTGTCAAGTACAATTTCGCTGAAAACAAGTATGTGCTAACATGATGTAAACCTTATCATTATACTCACCATATGATTTAGAATCGTCTGCAACCAATTTTATGAGTGTGCAACCTATGCTCCAGAATTTACTTTCAGGAACAACACATTTTCCACATAGTGCAACATTAGAGTTTGCAGTACTAAAGCAAGTCAATGGCTGTTCCATTCCAAATGGTACCAGGTAGGTTCCTATATTCAGCTTGCATTGGTGTACTCCATGGCACTGAGCACTCTACATGCAATATCTACACAGTTCCAAATCACCCTGAGTAGTTATGTACACAACCTTACCACGAAATGCATTGAATAGAAAGTAAAGCATTGAACACAATAGAGTGTCAAGTACAATTTCGCTGAAAACTAGTATGTGCTAACATGATGTAAACCTTATTATTATACTCACCATATGATTTAGAATCGTCTGCAACCAATTTTATGAGTGTGCTACCTAAGCTCCAGAATTTACTTTCAGAAACAACACATTTTCTACATAGTGCAACATTAGAGTTTGCAGTACTAAAGCAAGTCAATGGCTGTTCCATTCCAAATGGTACCAGGTAGGTTCCTATATTCAGCTTGCATTGGTGTACTCCATGGCACGGAGCACTCTACATGCAATATCTACACAGTTCCAAATCACATGGAGTAGTTATGTACACAACCTTACCACGAAATGCATTGAATAGAAAGTAAAGCATTGAACACAATGGAGTGTCAAGTACAATTTTGGTGAAAACAAGTATGTGCTAACATGATGTAAACCTTATTATTGTACTCACCATGTGATTTAGAATAGTCTGCAAACAATTTTATGTGTGTGCTCCCTGAGCTCCAGAATTTACTTTCAGTAACAACACATTTTCTACATAGTGCAACATTAGAGTTTGCAGTACAAAAGCAAGTCAATGGCTGTTCCATTCCAAATGGTACCAGGTAGGTTCCTATATTCAGCTTGCATTGGTGTACTCCATGGCATTGAGCACTCTACATGCAATATCTACACAGTTCCAAATCACCCTGAGTAGTTATGTACACAACCTTACCACGAAATGCATTGAATAGAAAGTAAAGCTTTGAACACAATGGAGTGTCAAGTACAATTTCGCTGAAAACAAGTATGTGCTAACATGATGTAACCCTTATCATTATACTCACCATATGATGTAGAATCGTCTGCAACCAATTTTATGTGTGTGCTACCTATGCTCCATAATTTACTTTCAGGAACAACGCATTCTCTACATAGTGGAACATTAGAGTTTGCAGTTCTAAAGCAAGTCAATGGCTGTTCCATTCCAAATGGTACCAGGTAGGTTCCTGAATTCAGCTTGCATTGGTGTATTCCATGGCACTGAGCACTCTACATGCAATATATACACTGTTCCAAATCACCCTGAGTAGTTATGTACACAACCTTACCATAAAATGCATTGAATAGAAAGTAAAGCATTCAACACAATGGAGTGCCAAGTACAATTTTGCTAAAAACATGTATTTGCTAACATGATGTAAACCTTATTATTATACTCACCATATGATTCAGAATCGTCTGCAACCAATTTTATGACTGTGCTACCTAATCTCCAGAATTTACTTTCAGGAACAACACATTTTCTACATAGTGCAACATTAGAGTTTGCAGTACTAAAGCAAGTCAATGGCTGTTCCATTCCAAATGGTACCAGGTAGGTTCCTCAATTCAGCTTGCATTGGTGTGTTCCATGGCTCTGAGCACTCTACATGCAATATCTGCACAGTTCCAAATCACACTGAGTCGTTATGTACACAACTTTACCACGAAATGTATTGAATGGAAAGTAAAGCATTGAACACAATGGAGTGTCAAGGAATATTTCGCTGAATACTAGTATGTGCTAACATGATGTAAACCTTATTATTATACTCACCATATGATTTAGAATCGTCTGCAACCAATTTTATGACTGTGCTACCTAAGCTCCAGAATTTACTTTCAGGAACAACGCATTCTCTAGATAGTGGAACATTAGAGTTTGCTGTACAAAAGCAAGTCAATGGCTGTTCCATTCCAAATGGTACCAGGTAGGTTCCTATATTCAGCTTGCATTGGTGTACTCCATGGCACTGAGCACTCCACATGCAATATCTACACAGTTGCAAATCACATGCAGTAGTTATGTACACAACCTTACCACGAAATGCATTGAATAGAAAGTAAAGCATTGAACACAATGGAGTGTCAAGTACAATTTTGGTGAAAACAAGTATGTGCTAACATGATGTAAACCTTATTATTATACTCACCATATTATTTAGAATTGTCTGCAACCAATTTTATGAGTGTGCTACCTATGCTCCAGAATTTACTATCAGGAACAACACATTTTCTACATAGTAAAAACATTAGAGTTTGCAGTACTAAAGCAAGTCAATGGCTGTTCCATTCCAAATGGTACCAGGTAGGTTCCTCAATTCAGCTTGCATTGGTGTATTCCATGGTACTGAGCACTCTTAATGCAATATCTATACAGTTCCAAATCACCCTGAGTAGTTAAATACACAAACTTACCACAAAATGCATTGAATACAAAGTACAGCATTCAACACAATGGAGTGCCAAGTACATTTTGCTAAAAACAGTATTTGCTAACATGATGTAAACCTTATTATTATACTCACCATGTGATTTAGAATAGTCTGCAAACAATTTTATGAGTGTGCTACCTGAGCTCCAGAATTTACTTTCAGTAACAACACATTTTCTACATAGTGCAACATTAGAGTTTGCAGTTCTAAAGCAAGTCAATAGCTGTTCCATTCCAAATGGTACCAGGTAGGTTCCTGAATTCAGCTTGCATTGGAGTATTCCATGGCACTGAGCACTATACATGCAATATCTATACAGTTTCAAATCACCCTGACTATGTATATACACAATCTTATCACAAAATACTTTGAATATAACGTATTGCCTTCAACTCAATGGAGTGTACAGTTCAATTTTGCTGAAAACTAGTAAGTCCTAACATGATGTAAGCCTTATTATTACAGTATGATTTAGAGTAGTCTGCAACCAATTTTATGAGTGTGCTATCTATGAACCTGAAGTTATTCTCAGTAACATCATGTTCTCTACACAGTTGAACATTAGTGATTGCGCTGCTAAACCAAGAAAATGGCTGTTCCACTCCAAATACTACCAGGTAAGTTCCTGAATTCAACTTGCATTGTAGTATTCCTTGGCACTGAGCAATGTACATGCAATATCTGCACAGTTCCAAATCACCCTGAGTAGTTAAATACACAAACTTACCACGAAATGCATTGAATAGAAAGTAAAGCATTGAACACAATGGAGTGTCAAGTACAATTTTGGTGAAAACAAGTATGTGCTAACATGATGTAAACATTATTATACTCACCATATGATTTAGAATCGTCTGCAACCAATTTTATGAGTGTGCTACCTATGCTCCAGAATTTACTTTCAGGAACAACGCATTCTCTACATAGTGGATCATTAGAGTTTGCAGTACTAAAGCAAGTCAATGGCTGTTCCATTCCAAATGGTACCAGGTAGGTTCCTATATTCAGCTTGCATTGGTGTACTACATGGCACGGAGCACTCTACATGCAATATCTACACAGTTCCAAATCACATGGAGTAGTTATGTACACAACCTTACCACGAAATGCATTGAATAGAAAGTAAAGCATTGAACACAATGGAGTGTCAAGTACAATTTCGCTGAAAACAAGTATGTGCTAACATGATGTAAACCTTATCATTATACTCACCATATGATTTAGAATCGTCTGCAACCAATTTTATGAGTGTGCTACCTATGCTCCAGAATTTACTTTCAGGAACAACACATTTTCCACATAGTGCAACATTAGAGTTTGCAGTACTAAAGCAAGTCAATGGCTGTTCCATTCCAAATGGTACCAGGTAGGTTCCTATATTCAGCTTGCATTGGTGTACTCCATGGCACTGAGCACTCTACATGCAATATCTACACAGTTCCAAATCACCCTGAGTAGTTATGTACACAACCTTACCACGAAATGCATTGAATAGAAAGTAAAGCATTGAACACAATAGAGTGTCAAGTACAATTTCGCTGAAAACTAGTATGTGCTAACATGATGTAAACCTTATTATTATACTCACCATATGATTTAGAATCGTCTGCAACCAATTTTATGAGTGTGCTACCTAAGCTCCAGAATTTACTTTCAGAAACAACACATTTTCTACATAGTGCAACATTAGAGTTTGCAGTACTAAAGCAAGTCAATGGCTGTTCCATTCCAAATGGTACCAGGTAGGTTCCTATATTCAGCTTGCATTGGTGTACTCCATGGCACGGAGCACTCTACATGCAATATCTACACAGTTCCAAATCACATGGAGTAGTTATGTACACAACCTTACCACGAAATGCATTGAATAGAAAGTAAAGCATTGAACACAATGGAGTGTCAAGTACAATTTTGGTGAAAACAAGTATGTGCTAACATGATGTAAACCTTATTATTGTACTCACCATGTGATTTAGAATAGTCTGCAAACAATTTTATGTGTGTGCTCCCTGAGCTCCAGAATTTACTTTCAGTAACAACACATTTTCTACATAGTGCAACATTAGAGTTTGCAGTACAAAAGCAAGTCAATGGCTGTTCCATTCCAAATGGTACCAGGTAGGTTCCTATATTCAGCTTGCATTGGTGTACTCCATGGCACTGAGCACTCTACATGCAATATCTACACAGTTCCAAATCACCCTGAGTAGTTATGTACACAACCTTACCACGAAATGCATTGAATAGAAAGTAAAGCTTTGAACACAATGGAGTGTCAAGTACAATTTCGCTGAAAACAAGTATGTGCTAACATGATGTAACCCTTATCATTATACTCACCATATGATGTAGAATCGTCTGCAACCAATTTTATGTGTGTGCTACCTATGCTCCATAATTTACTTTCAGGAACAACGCATTCTCTACATAGTGGAACATTAGAGTTTGCAGTTCTAAAGCAAGTCAATGGCTGTTCCATTCCAAATGGTACCAGGTAGGTTCCTGAATTCAGCTTGCATTGGTGTATTCCATGGCACTGAGCACTCTACATGCAATATATACACTGTTCCAAATCACCCTGAGTAGTTATGTACACAACCTTACCATAAAATGCATTGAATAGAAAGTAAAGCATTCAACACAATGGAGTGCCAAGTACAATTTTGCTAAAAACATGTATTTGCTAACATGATGTAAACCTTATTATTATACTCACCATATGATTCAGAATCGTCTGCAACCAATTTTATGACTGTGCTACCTAATCTCCAGAATTTACTTTCAGGAACAACACATTTTCTACATAGTGCAACATTAGAGTTTGCAGTACTAAAGCAAGTCAATGGCTGTTCCATTCCAAATGGTACCAGGTAGGTTCCTCAATTCAGCTTGCATTGGTGTGTTCCATGGCTCTGAGCACTCTACATGCAATATCTGCACAGTTCCAAATCACACTGAGTCGTTATGTACACAACTTTACCACGAAATGTATTGAATGGAAAGTAAAGCATTGAACACAATGGAGTGTCAAGGAATATTTCGCTGAATACTAGTATGTGCTAACATGATGTAAACCTTATTATTATACTCACCATATGATTTAGAATCGTCTGCAACCAATTTTATGACTGTGCTACCTAAGCTCCAGAATTTACTTTCAGGAACAACGCATTCTCTAGATAGTGGAACATTAGAGTTTGCTGTACAAAAGCAAGTCAATGGCTGTTCCATTCCAAATGGTACCAGGTAGGTTCCTATATTCAGCTTGCATTGGTGTACTCCATGGCACTGAGCACTCCACATGCAATATCTACACAGTTGCAAATCACATGCAGTAGTTATGTACACAACCTTACCACGAAATGCATTGAATAGAAAGTAAAGCATTGAACACAATGGAGTGTCAAGTACAATTTTGGTGAAAACAAGTATGTGCTAACATGATGTAAACCTTATTATTATACTCACCATATTATTTAGAATTGTCTGCAACCAATTTTATGAGTGTGCTACCTATGCTCCAGAATTTACTATCAGGAACAACACATTTTCTACATAGTAAAAACATTAGAGTTTGCAGTACTAAAGCAAGTCAATGGCTGTTCCATTCCAAATGGTACCAGGTAGGTTCCTCAATTCAGCTTGCATTGGTGTATTCCATGGTACTGAGCACTCTTAATGCAATATCTATACAGTTCCAAATCACCCTGAGTAGTTAAATACACAAACTTACCACAAAATGCATTGAATACAAAGTACAGCATTCAACACAATGGAGTGCCAAGTACATTTTGCTAAAAACAGTATTTGCTAACATGATGTAAACCTTATTATTATACTCACCATGTGATTTAGAATAGTCTGCAAACAATTTTATGAGTGTGCTACCTGAGCTCCAGAATTTACTTTCAGTAACAACACATTTTCTACATAGTGCAACATTAGAGTTTGCAGTTCTAAAGCAAGTCAATAGCTGTTCCATTCCAAATGGTACCAGGTAGGTTCCTGAATTCAGCTTGCATTGGAGTATTCCATGGCACTGAGCACTATACATGCAATATCTATACAGTTTCAAATCACCCTGACTATGTATATACACAATCTTATCACAAAATACTTTGAATATAACGTATTGCCTTCAACTCAATGGAGTGTACAGTTCAATTTTGCTGAAAACTAGTAAGTCCTAACATGATGTAAGCCTTATTATTACAGTATGATTTAGAGTAGTCTGCAACCAATTTTATGAGTGTGCTATCTATGAACCTGAAGTTATTCTCAGTAACATCATGTTCCCTACACAGTTGAACATTAGTGATTGCGCTGCTAAACCAAGAAAATGGCTGTTCCACTCCAAATACTACCAGGTAAGTTCCTGAATTCAACTTGCATTGTAGTATTCCTTGGCACTGAGCAATGTACATGCAATATCTGCACAGTTCCAAATCACCCTGAGTAGTTAAATACACAAACTTACCACGAAATGCATTGAATAGAAAGTAAAGCATTGAACACAATGGAGTGTCAAGTACAATTTTGGTGAAAACAAGTATGTGCTAACATGATGTAAACCTTATTATTGTACTCACCATGTGATTTAGAATAGTCTGCAAACAATTTTATGTGTGTGCTCCCTGAGCTCCAGAATTTACTTTCAGTAACAACACATTTTCTACATAGTGCAACATTAGAGTTTGCAGTACAAAAGCAAGTCAATGGCTGTTCCATTCCAAATGGTACCAGGTAGGTTCCTATATTCAGCTTGCATTGGTGTACTCCATGGCACTGAGCACTCTACATGCAATATCTACACAGTTCCAAATCACCCTGAGTAGTTATGTACACAACCTTACCACGAAATGCATTGAATAGAAAGTAAAGCATTGAACACAATGGAGTGTCAAGTACAATTTCGCTGAAAACAAGTATGTGCTAACATGATGTAACCCTTATCATTATACTGACCATATGATGTAGAATCGTCTGCAACCAATTTTATGTGTGTGCTACCTATGCTCCATAATTTACTTTCAGGAACAACGCATTCTCTACATAGTGGAACATTAGAGTTTGCAGTACAAAAGCAAGTCAATGGCTGTTCCATTCCAAATGGTACCAGGTAGGTTCCTATATTCAGCTTGCATTGGTGTACTCCATGGCACTGAGCACTCTACATGCAATATCTACACTCTTCCAAATCACCCTGAGTAGTTATATACACAACCTTACCACAAAATGCATTGAATACAAAGTAAAGCATTCAAAACAATGGAGTGCCAGGTACATTTTGCTAAAAACAGTATTTGCTAACATGATGTAAACCTTATTATTATACTCACCATGTGATTTAGAATAGTCTGCAAACAATTTTATGAGTGTGCTACCTGAGCTCCAGAATTTACTTTCAGTAACAACGCATTTTCTACATAGTGCAACATTAGAGTTTGCAGTTCTAAAGCAAGTCAATGGCTGTTCCATTCCAAATGGTACCAGGTAGGTTCCTGAATTCAGCTTGCATTGGTGTATTCCATGGCACTGAGCACTCTACATGCAATATATACACTGTTCCAAATCACCCTGAGTAGTTATGTACACAACCTTACCATAAAATGCTTTGAATAGAAAGTAAAGCATTCAACACAATGGAGTGCCAAGTACAATTTTGCTAAAAACATGTATTTGCTAACATGATGTAAACCTTATTATTATACTCACCATATGATTTAGAATCGTCTGCAACCAATTTTATGACTGTGCTACCTAAGCTCCAGAATTTAATTTCAGGAACAACACATTTTCTACATAGTGCAACATTAGAGTTTGCAGTACTAAAGCAAGTCAATGGCTGTTCCATTCCAAATGGTACCAGGTAGGTTCCTCAATTCAGCTTGCATTGGTGTATTCCATGGCACTGAGCACTCTACATGCAATATCTGCGCAGTTCCAAATCACACTGAGTAGTTATGTACACAACCTTACCACGAAATGCATTGAATAGAAAGTAAAGCATTGAACACAATGGAGTGTCAAGTAAAATTTCGCTGAAAACTAGTATGTGCTAACATGATGTAAACCTTATTATTATACTCACCATATGATTTAGAATCGTCTGCAACCAATTTTTTGTCTGTGCTACCTAAGCTCCAGAATTTACTTTCAGGAACAACGCATTCTCTACATAGTGGAACATTAGAGTTTGCAGTACAAAAGCAAGTCAATGGCTGTTCCAATCCACATGGTACCAGGTAGGTTCCTATATTCAGCTTGCATTGGTGTACTCCATGGCACTGAGCACTCTACATGCAATATCTACACAGTTCCAAATCACATGGAGTAGTTATGTACACAACCTTACCACGAAATGCATTGAATAGAAAGTAAAGCATTGAACACAATGGAGTGTCAAGTACAATTTTGGTGAAAACAAGTATGTGCTAACATGATGTAAACCTTATTATTATACTCACCATATGATTTAGAATCGTCTGCAACCAATTTTATGAGTGTGCTACCTATGCTCCAGAATTTACTTTCAGGAACAACGCATTCTCTACATAGTGGATCATTAGAGTTTGCAGTACTAAAGCAAGTCAATGGCTGTTCCATTCCAAATGGTACCAGGTAGGTTCCTATATTCAGCTTGCATTGGTGTACTCCATGGCACGGAGCACTCTACATGCAATATCTACACAGTTCCAAATCACATGGAGTAGTTATGTACACAACCTTACCACGAAATGCATTGAATAGAAAGTAATGCATTGAACACAATGGAGTGTCAAGTACAATTTCGCTGAAAACAAGTATGTGCTAACATGATGTAAACCTTATCATTATACTCACCATATGATTTAGAATCGTCTGCAACCAATTTTATGAGTGTGCTACCTATGCTCCAGAATTTACTTTCAGGAACAACACATTTTCAACATAGTGCAACATTAGAGTTTGCAGTACTAAAGCAAGTCAATCGCTGTTTCATTCCAAATGGTACCAGGTAGGTTCCTCAATTCAGCTTGCATTGGTGTATTCCATGGCACTGAGCACTCTACATGCAATATCTGCGCAGTTCCAAATCACACTGAGTAGTTATGTACACAACTTTACCACGAAATGCTTTGAATAGAAAGTAAAGCATTGAACACAATGGAGTGTCAAGTAATATTTCGCTGAAAACTAGTATGTGCTAACATGATGTAAACCTTATTATTATACTCACCATATGATTTAGAATCGTCTGCAACCAATTTTATGTCTGTGCTACCTAAGCTCCAGAATTTACTTTCAGGAACAACGCATTCTCTACATAGTGGAACATTAGAGTTTGCAGTACAAAAGCAAGTCAATGGCTGTTCCATTCCAAATGGTACCAGGTAGGTTCCTCAATTCAGCTTGCATTGGTGTATTCCATGGCACTGAGCACTCTACATGCAATATCTGCGCAGTTCCAAATCACACTGAGTAGTTATGTACACAACCTTACCACGAAATGCATTGAATAGAAAGTAAAGCATTGAACACAATAGAGTGTCAAGTACAATTTCGCTGAAAACTAGTATGTGCTAACATGATGTAAACCTTATTATTATACTCACCATATGATTTAGAATCGTCTGCAACCAATTTTATGAGTGTGCTACCTAAGCTCCAGAATTTACTTTCAGGAACAACACATTTTCCACATAGTGCAACATTAGAGTTTGCAGTACTAAAGCAAGTCAATGGCTGTTCCATTCCAAATGGTACCAGGTAGGTTCCTATATTCAGCTTGCATTGGTGTACTCCATGGCACGGAGCACTCTACATGCAATATCTACACAGTTCCAAATCACATGGAGTAGTTATGTACACAACCTTACCACGAAATGCATTGAATAGAAAGTAAAGCATTGAACACAATGGAGTGTCAAGTACAATTTTGGTGAAAACAAGTATGTGCTAACATGATGTAAACCTTATTATTGTACTCACCATGTGATTTAGAATAGTCTGCAAAACAATTTTATGTGTGTGCTCCCTGAGCTCCAGAATTTACTTTCAGTAACAACACATTTTCTACATAGTGCAACATTAGAGTTTGCAGTACAAAAGCAAGTCAATGGCTGTTCCATTCCAAATGGTACCAGGTAGGTTCCTATATTCAGCTTGCATTGGTGTACTCCATGGCACTGAGCACTCTACATGCAATATCTACACAGTTCCAAATCACCCTGAGTAGTTATGTACACAACCTTACCACGAAATGCATTGAATAGAAAGTAAAGCATTGAACACAATGGAGTGTCAAGTACAATTTCGCTGAAAACAAGTATGTGCTAACATGATGTAAACCTTATCATTATACTCACCATATGATTTAGAATCGTCTGCAACCAATTTTATGAGTGTGCTACCTAAGCTCCAGAATTTACTTTCAGGAACAACGCCTTCTCTACATAGTGGAACATTAGAGTTTGCAGTACAAAAGCAAGTCAATGGCTGTTCCATTCCAAATGGTACCAGGTAGGTTCCTATATTCAGCTTGCATTGGTGTACTCCATGGCACTGAGCACTCTACATGCAATATCTACACAGTTCCAAATCACCCTGAGTAGTTATGTACACAACCTTACCACGAAATGCATTGAATAGAAAGTAAAGCATTGAACACAATAGAGTGTCAAGTACAATTTCGCTGAAAACTAGTATGTGCTAACATGATGTAAACCTTATTATTATACTCACCATATGATTTAGAATCGTCTGCAACCAATTTTATGAGTGTGCTACCTAAGCTCCAGAATTTACTTTCAGGAACAACACATTTTCTACAAAGTGCAACATTAGAGTTTGCAGTACTAAAGCAAGTCAATGGCTGTTCCATTCCAAATGGTACCAGGTAGGTTCCTATATTCAGCTTGCTTTGGTGTACTCCATGGCACGGAGCACTCTACATGCAATATCTACACAGTTCCAAATCACATGGAGTAGTTATGTACACAACCTTACCACGAAATGCATTGAATAGAAAGTAAAGCATTGAACACAATGGAGTGTCAAGTACAATTTTGGTGAAAACAAGTATGTGCTAACATGATGTAAACCTTATTATTGTACTCACCATGTGATTTAGAATAGTCTGCAAACAATTTTATGTGTGTGCTCCCTGAGCTCCAGAATTTACTTTCAGTAACAACACATTTTCTTCATAGTGCAACATTAGAGCTTGCAGTACAAAAGCAAGTCAATGGCTGTTCCATTCCAAATGGTACCAGGTAGGTTCCTATATTCAGCTTGCATTGGTGGACTCCATGGCACTGAGCACTCTACATGCAATATCTACACAGTTCCAAATCACCCTGAGTAGTTATGTACACAACCTTACCACGAAATGCATTGAATAGAAAGTAAAGCATTGAACACAATAGAGTGTCAAGTACAATTTCGCTGAAAACTAGTATGTGCTAACATGATGTAAACCTTATTATTATACTCACCATATGATTTAGAATCGTCTGCAACCAATTTTATGAGTGTGCTACCTAAGCTCCAGAATTTACTTTCAGGAACAACACATTTTCTACATAGTGCAACATTAGAGTTTGCAGTACTAAAGCAAGTCAATGGCTGTTCCATTCCAAATGGTACCAGGTAGGTACCTATATTCAGCTTGCATTGGTGTACTCCATGGCACGGAGCACTCTACATGCAATATCTACACAGTTCCAAATCACATGGAGTAGTTACGTACACAACCTTACCACGAAATGCATTGAATAGAAAGTAAAGCATTGAACACAATGGAGTGTCAAGTACAATTTTGGTGAAAACAAGTATGTGCTAACATGATGTAAACCTTATTATTATACTCACCATATGATGTAGAATCGTCTGCAACCAATTTTATGAGTGTGCTACCTATGCTCCAGAATTTACTTTCGGGAACAACACATTTTCTACATAGTGCAACATTAGAGTTTGCAGTACTAAAGCAAGTCAATGGCTGTTCCATTCCAAATGGTACCAGGTAGGTTCCTCAATTCAGCTTGCATTGGTGTATTCCATGGCACTGAGCACTCTACATGCAATATCTGCGCAGTTCCAAATCACACTGAGTAGTTATGTACACAACTTTACCACGAAATGCATTGAATAGAAAGTAAAGCATTGAACACAATGGAGTGTCAAGTACAATTTCGCTGAAAACTAGTATGTGCTAACATGATGTAAACCTTAGTATTATACTCACCATATGATTTAGAATCGTCTGCAACCAATTTTATGCTGTGCTACCTAAGCTCCAGAATTTACTTTCAGGAACAACGCATTCTCTACATAGTGGAACATTAGAGTTTGCAATACTAAAGCAAGTCAATGGCTGTTCCATTCCAAATGGTACCAGGTAGGTTCCTATATTCAGCTTGCATTGGTGTATTCCATGGCACTGAGCACTCTTAATGCAATATCTATACAGTTCCAATTCACCCTGAGTAGTTAAATACACAACCTTACCACAAAATGCATTGAATACAAAGTAAAGCATTCAACACAATGGAGTGCCAAGTACATTTTGCTAAAAACAGTATTTGCTAACATGATGTAAACCTTATTATTGTACTCACCATGTGATTTAGAATAGTCTGCAAACAATTTTATGTGTGTGCTCCCTGAGCTCCAGAATTTACTTTCAGTAACAACACATTTTCTACATAGTGCAACATTAGAGTTTGCAGTTCTAAAGCAAGTCAATGGCTGTTCCTTTCCAAATGGTACCAGGTAGGTTCCTGAATTCATCTTGCATTGGTGTATTCCATGGCACTGAGCACTATACATGCAATATCTACACAGTTCCAAATCACATGGAGTAGTTATGTACACAACCTTACCACGAAATGCATTGAATAGAAAGTAAAGCATTGAACACAATAGAGTGTCAAGTACAATTTCGCTGAAAACTAGTATGTGCTAACATGATGTAAACCTTATTATTATACTCACCATATGATTTAGAATCGTCTGCAACCAATTTTATGAGTGTGCTACCTAAGCTCCAGAATTTACTTTCAGGAACAACACATTTTCCACATAGTGCAACATTAGAGTTTGCAGTACTAAAGCAAGTCAATGGCTGTTCCATTCCAAATGGTACCAGGTAGGTTCCTATATTCAGCTTGCATTGGTGTACTCCATGGCACGGAGCACTCTACATGCAATATCTACACAGTTCCAAATCACATGGAGTAGTTATGTACACAACCTTACCACGAAATGCATTGAATAGAAAGTAAAGCATTGAACACAATGGAGTGTCAAGTACAATTTTGGTGAAAACAAGTATGTGCTAACATGATGTAAACCTTATTATTGTACTCACCATGTGATTTAGAATAGTCTGCAAAACAATTTTATGTGTGTGCTCCCTGAGCTCCAGAATTTACTTTCAGTAACAACACATTTTCTACATAGTGCAACATTAGAGTTTGCAGTACAAAAGCAAGTCAATGGCTGTTCCATTCCAAATGGTACCAGGTAGGTTCCTATATTCAGCTTGCATTGGTGTACTCCATGGCACTGAGCACTCTACATGCAATATCTACACAGTTCCAAATCACCCTGAGTAGTTATGTACACAACCTTACCACGAAATGCATTGAATAGAAAGTAAAGCATTGAACACAATGGAGTGTCAAGTACAATTTCGCTGAAAACAAGTATGTGCTAACATGATGTAAACCTTATCATTATACTCACCATATGATTTAGAATCGTCTGCAACCAATTTTATGAGTGTGCTACCTAAGCTCCAGAATTTACTTTCAGGAACAACGCCTTCTCTACATAGTGGAACATTAGAGTTTGCAGTACAAAAGCAAGTCAATGGCTGTTCCATTCCAAATGGTACCAGGTAGGTTCCTATATTCAGCTTGCATTGGTGTACTCCATGGCACTGAGCACTCTACATGCAATATCTACACAGTTCCAAATCACCCTGAGTAGTTATGTACACAACCTTACCACGAAATGCATTGAATAGAAAGTAAAGCATTGAACACAATAGAGTGTCAAGTACAATTTCGCTGAAAACTAGTATGTGCTAACATGATGTAAACCTTATTATTATACTCACCATATGATTTAGAATCGTCTGCAACCAATTTTATGAGTGTGCTACCTAAGCTCCAGAATTTACTTTCAGGAACAACACATTTTCTACAAAGTGCAACATTAGAGTTTGCAGTACTAAAGCAAGTCAAAGGCTGTTCCATTCCAAATGGTACCAGGTAGGTTCCTATATTCAGCTTGCTTTGGTGTACTCCATGGCACGGAGCACTCTACATGCAATATCTACACAGTTCCAAATCACATGGAGTAGTTATGTACACAACCTTACCACGAAATGCATTGAATAGAAAGTAAAGCATTGAACACAATGGAGTGTCAAGTACAATTTTGGTGAAAACAAGTATGTGCTAACATGATGTAAACCTTATTATTGTACTCACCATGTGATTTAGAATAGTCTGCAAACAATTTTATGTGTGTGCTCCCTGAGCTCCAGAATTTACTTTCAGTAACAACACATTTTCTTCATAGTGCAACATTAGAGCTTGCAGTACAAAAGCAAGTCAATGGCTGTTCCATTCCAAATGGTACCAGGTAGGTTCCTATATTCAGCTTGCATTGGTGGACTCCATGGCACTGAGCACTCTACATGCAATATCTACACAGTTCCAAATCACCCTGAGTAGTTATGTACACAACCTTACCACGAAATGCATTGAATAGAAAGTAAAGCATTGAACACAATAGAGTGTCAAGTACAATTTCGCTGAAAACTAGTATGTGCTAACATGATGTAAACCTTATTATTATACTCACCATATGATTTAGAATCGTCTGCAACCAATTTTATGAGTGTGCTACCTAAGCTCCAGAATTTACTTTCAGGAACAACACATTTTCTACATAGTGCAACATTAGAGTTTGCAGTACTAAAGCAAGTCAATGGCTGTTCCATTCCAAATGGTACCAGGTAGGTACCTATATTCAGCTTGCATTGGTGTACTCCATGGCACGGAGCACTCTACATGCAATATCTACACAGTTCCAAATCACATGGAGTAGTTATGTACACAACCTTACCACGAAATGCATTGAATAGAAAGTAAAGCATTGAACACAATGGAGTGTCAAGTACAATTTTGGTGAAAACAAGTATGTGCTAACATGATGTAAACCTTATTATTATACTCACCATATGATGTAGAATCGTCTGCAACCAATTTTATGAGTGTGCTACCTATGCTCCAGAATTTACTTTCGGGAACAACACATTTTCTACATAGTGCAACATTAGAGTTTGCAGTACTAAAGCAAGTCAATGGCTGTTCCATTCCAAATGGTACCAGGTAGGTTCCTCAATTCAGCTTGCATTGGTGTATTCCATGGCACTGAGCACTCTACATGCAATATCTGCGCAGTTCCAAATCACACTGAGTAGTTATGTACACAACTTTACCACGAAATGCATTGAATAGAAAGTAAAGCATTGAACACAATGGAGTGTCAAGTACAATTTCGCTGAAAACTAGTATGTGCTAACATGATGTAAACCTTAGTATTATACTCACCATATGATTTAGAATCGTCTGCAACCAATTTTATGCTGTGCTACCTAAGCTCCAGAATTTACTTTCAGGAACAACGCATTCTCTACATAGTGGAACATTAGAGTTTGCAATACTAAAGCAAGTCAATGGCTGTTCCATTCCAAATGGTACCAGGTAGGTTCCTATATTCAGCTTGCATTGGTGTATTCCATGGCACTGAGCACTCTTAATGCAATATCTATACAGTTCCAATTCACCCTGAGTAGTTAAATACACAACCTTACCACAAAATGCATTGAATACAAAGTAAAGCATTCAACACAATGGAGTGCCAAGTACATTTTGCTAAAAACAGTATTTGCTAACATGATGTAAACCTTATTATTGTACTCACCATGTGATTTAGAATAGTCTGCAAACAATTTTATGTGTGTGCTCCCTGAGCTCCAGAATTTACTTTCAGTAACAACACATTTTCTACATAGTGCAACATTAGAGTTTGCAGTTCTAAAGCAAGTCAATGGCTGTTCCTTTCCAAATGGTACCAGGTAGGTTCCTGAATTCATCTTGCATTGGTGTATTCCATGGCACTGAGCACTATACATGCAATATCTACACAGTTCCAAATCACATGGAGTAGTTATGTACACAACCTTACCACGAAATGCATTGAATAGAAAGTAAAGCATTGAACACAATGGAGTGTCAAGTACAATTTTGGTGAAAACAAGTATGTGCTAACATGATGTAAAACTTATTATTATACTCACCATATGATTTAGAATCGTCTGCAACCAATTTTATCAGTGTGCTACCTATGCTCCAGAATTTACTTTCAGGAACAACACATTTTCTACAGAGTGCAACATTAGAGTTTGCAGTACTAAAGCAAGTCAATGGCTGTTCCATTCCAAATGGTACCAGGTAGGTTCCTATATTCAGCTTGCATTGGTGTATTCCATGGCACTGAGCACTCTTAATGCAATATCTATACAGTTTCAAATCACCCTGAATATGTATATACACAATCTTATCACAAAATACTTTGAATATAACGTATTGCCTTCAACTCAATGGAGTGTACAGTTCAATTTTGCTGAAAACTAGTAAGTCCTAACATGATGTAAGCCTTATTATTAGAGTATGATTTAGAGTAGTCTGCAACCAATTTTATGAGAGTGCTATCTATGAACCTGAAGTTATTTTCAGTAACATCATGTTCTCTACACAGTTGAACATTAGTGATTGCACTGCTAAACCAAGAAAATGGCTGTTCCACTCCAAATACTACCAGGTAAGTTCCTGAATTCAACTTGCATTGTAGTATTCCTTGGCACTGAGCAATGTACATGCAATATCTGCACAGCTCCAAATCACACTGAGTAGTTATGTACACAACCTTACCACGAAATGCATTGAATAGAAGGAAAAGCATTGAACACAATGGAGTGTCAAGTACAATTTTGCTGAAAACTAGTATGTGCTAACATGATGTAAACCTTATTATTATACTCACCATATGATTCAGAATCGTCTGCAACAAATTTTATGTGTGTGCTTCCTAATCTCCAGAATATACTTTCAGTAACAAAACATTCTCTACATGGTGGGACATTAGAGTTTGCAGTACTAAAGCAAGTCAATGGCTGTTCCATTCCAAATGGTACCAGGTAGCTTCCTATATTCAGCTTGCATTGGTGTATTCCATGGCACTGAGCACTCTACATGCAATATCTATACTGTTCCAAATCACCCTGAGTAGTTATGTACACAACCTTACCACAAAATTCATTGAATAGAGAGTAAAGCATTCAACACAATGGAGTGCCAAGTACAATTTTGCTAAAAACAGGTATTTGCTAACATGATGTAAACCTTATTATTATACTCACCATATGATTTAGAATCGTCTGCAACCAATTTTATGAGTGTGCTAACTAAGCTCCAGAATTTACTTTCAGGAACATCACATTTTCTACATAGTGCAACATTAGAGTTTGCAGTACTAAAGCAAGTCAATGGCTGTTCCATTCCAAATGGTACCAGGTAGGTTCCTCAATTCAGCTTGCATTGGTGTATTCCATGGCACTGAGCACTCTACATGCAATATCTGCGCAGTTCCAAATCACACTGAGTAGTTATGTACACAACTTTACCACGAAATGCATTGAATAGAAAGTAAAGCATTGAACACAATGGAGTGTCAAGTACAATTTCGCTGAAGACTAGTATGTGCTAACATGATGTAAACCTTATTATTATACTCACCATATGATTTAGAATCGTCTGCAACCAATTTTATGAGTGTGCTACCTAAGCTCCAGAATTTACTTTCAGGAACATCACATTTTCTACATAGTGCAACATTAGAGTTTGCAGTACTAAAGCAAGTCAATGGCTGTTCCATTCCAAATGGTACCAGGTAGGTTCCTCAATTCAGCTTGCATTGATGTATTCCATGGATTGAGCACTCTACATGCAATATCTGCGCAGTTCCAAATCACACTGAATAGTTATGTACACAACTTTACCACGAAATGCATTGAATAGAAATTAAAGCATAGAACACAATGGAGTGTCAAGTACAATTTCCCTGAAAACTAGTATGTGCTAACATGATGTAAACCTTGTTACTATACTCACCATATGATTTAGAATCGTCTGCAACCAATTTTATGTGTGTGCTACCTAAGCTCCAGAATTTACTTTCAGTAACAACACATTCTCTACATAGTGGAACATAAGAGTTTGCAGTACTAAAGCAAGTCAATGGCTGTTCCATTCCAAATGGTACCAGGTAGGTTCCTGAATTCAGCTTGCATAGGTGTATTCCATGGCACTGAGCACTCTACATGCAATATCTACACAGTTCCAAATCACATGGAGTAGTTATATACACAACCTTACCACACAATGCATTGAATATAACGTATTGCATTCAACTCAATGGAGTGTACAGTTCAATTTTGCTGAAAACTAGTAAGTGCTAACATGATATAAGCCTTATTATTACAGTATGATTTAGAGTAGTCTGCAACCAATTTTATGACTGTGCTATCTATGAACCACAAGTTATTTTCAGTAACATCATGTTCTCTACACAGGTGACGATTAGTGATTGCACTGCTAAACCAAGAAAATGACAGTTCCACTCCAAATACTACCAGGTAAGTTCCTGAACTCAACTTACATTGTAGTATTCCTTGGCACTGAGCAATGTACATGCAATATCTGCACAGCTCCACATCACACTGAGTAGTTATGTACACAACCTTACCACGAAATGCATTGAATAGAAGGAAAAGCATTGAACACAATGGAGTGTCAAGTACAATTTTGCTGAAAACCAGTATGTGCTAACATGATGTAAACCTTATTATTATACTCACCATATGATTCAGAATCGTCTGCAACCAATTTTATGTGTGTGCTTCCTAATCTCCAGAATTTACTTTCAGTAACAACACATTCTCTACATGGTGGGACATTAGAGTTTGCAGTACTAAAGCAAGTCAATGGCTGTTCCATTCCAAATGGTACCAGGTAGGTTCCTATAATCAGCTTGCATTGATGTATTCCATGGCACTGAGCACGCTACTTGCAATATCTACACTGTTCCAAATCACCCTGAGTAGTTATGTACACAACCTTACCAGAAAATGCATTGAATAGAAAGTAAAGCATTCAACACAATGGAGTGACAAGCACAATTTTGCTAAAAACAGGTATTTGCTAACATGATGTAAACCTTATTATTATACTCATCATATGATTTAGAATAGACTGCAAACAATTTTATGAGTGTTCTACCTAAGCTCCAGAATTTAGTTTCAGTAACAACACATTTTCTACATAGTGCAACATTAGTGTTTGCAGTACTAAAGCAAGTCAATGGCTGTTCCATTCCAAATGGTACCAGGTAGGTTCCTCAATTCAGCTTGCATTGGTGTATTCCATGGCACTGAGTACTCTGCATGCAATATCTACACAGTTCCAAATCACACTGAGTAGTTATGTACACAACCTTACCACGACATGCATTGAATAAAAGGAAAAGCTTTGAACACAATGGATTGTCAAGTACAATTTTGCAGAAAACTAGTATGTGCTAACATGATGTAAACCTTATTATTATACTCACCATATGATTCAGAATCGTCTGCAACCAATTTTATGTGTGTGCTACCTAAGCTCCAGAATTTAGTTTCAGTAACAACACATTTTCTACATAGTGCAACATTGGATTTGCAGTACTAAAGCAAGTCAATGGCTGTTCCATTCCAAATGGTACCAGGTAGGTTCCTGAATTCAGCTTGCATTGGTGTATTCCATGGCACTGAGCACTCTACCTGCAATATCTGCGCAGTTCCAAATCACACTGAGTAGTTATGTACACAACTTTACCACGAAATGCATTGAATAGAAAGTAAAGCATTGAACACAATGGAGTGTCAAGTACAATTTCCCTGAAAACTAGTATGTGCTAACATGATGTAAACCTTGTTACTATACTCACCATATGATTTAGAATCATCTGCAACCAATTTTATGTGTGTGCTACCTAAGCTCCAGAATTTACTTTCAGTAACAACACATTCTCTACATAGTGGAACATTAGAGTTTCTGGTACTAAAGCAAGTCAATGGCTGTTCCATTCCAAATGGTTTCAGGTAGGTTCCTATATTCAGCTTGCATTGGTGTACTCCATGGCACTGAGCACACTACATGCAATATCTACACAGTTCCAAATCACATGGAGTAGTTACGTACACAACCTTACCACGAAATGCATTGAATAGAAAGTAAAGCATTGAACACAATGGAGTGTCAAGTACAATTTTGGTGAAAACAAGTATGTGCTAACATGATGTAAAACTTATTATTATACTCAGCATATGATTTAGAATCGTCTGCAACCAATTTTATGACGGTGATACCTAAGCTCCAGAATTTACTTTCAGGAACAACGCATTCTCTACATAGGGGAACATTAGAGTTTGCAGTACTAAAGCAAGACAATGGCTGTTCCATTCCAAATGGTACCAGGTAAGTTCCTATATTCAGCTTGCATTGGTGTACTCCATGGCACTGAGCACTCTACATGCAATATCTACACAGTTCCAAATCACATGCAGTAGTTATGTACACAACCTTACCACGAAATGCATTGAATAGAAAGTAAAGCATTGAACACAATGGAGTGTCAAGTACAATTTCCCTGAAAACTAGTATGTGCTAACATGATGTAAACCTTGTTACTATACTCACCATATGATTTAGAATCGTCTGCAACCAATTTTATGTGTGTGCTACCTAAGCTCCAGAATTTACTTTCAGTAACAACACATTCTCTACATGGTGGAACATTAGAGTTTGCAGTACTAAAGCAAGTCAATGGCTGTTCCATTCCAAATGGTACCAGGTAGTTTCCTCAATTCAGCTTGCATTGGTGTATTCCATGGCACTGAGTACTCTCCATGCAATATCTGCACAGTTCCAAATCACACTGAGTAGTTATGTACACAACCTTACCACGAAATGCATTGAATAGAAAGTAAAGCATTGAACACAATGGGGTGTCAAGTACAAATTTGGTGAAAACAAGTATGTGCTAACATGATGTAAACCTTATTATTATACTCACCATATGATTTAGAATCGTCTGCAACCAATTTTATGTGTGTGCTACCTAAGCTCCAGAATTTACTTTCAGTAACAACACATTCTCTGCATAGTGGAACATTAGAATTTGCAGTACTAAAGCAAGTCAATGGCCGTTGCATTCCAAATGGTACCAGGTAGGTTCCTATCTTCAGCTTGCATTGGTGTACTCCATGGCACAGAGCACTCTACATGCAATATCTACACAGTTCCAAATCACATGGAGTAGTTATGTACACAACCTTACCACGAAATGCATTGAATAGAAAGTAAAGCATTGAACACAATGGAGTGTCAAGTACAATTTTGGTGAATACAAGTATGTGCTAACATGATGTAAACCTTATTATTATACTCACCATATGATTTAGAATCGTCTGCAACCAATTTTATGAGTGTGCTACCTAAACTCCAGAATTTACTTTCAGGAACAACACATTTTCTACATAGTGCAACATTAGAGTTTGCAGTACTAAAGCAAGTCAATGGCTGTTCCATTCCAAATGGTACCAGGTAGGTTCCTATATTCAGCTTGCATTGTGTACATGGCACTGAGCACTCTGCATGCAATATCTACACAGTTCCAAATCACACTGAGTAGTTATGTACACAAACTTACCACGAAATGCATTGAATAGAAAGTAAAGCATTGAACACAATGGAGTGTCAAGTACAATTTTGGTGAAAACAAGTATGTGCTAACATGATGTAAACCTTATTATTATACTCACCATATGATTTAGAATCGTCTGCAACCAATTTTATGATGGTGCTACCTAAGCTCCAGAATTTACTTTCAGGAACAACGCATTCTCTACATAGTGGAACATTAGAGTTTGCAGTACTAGAGCAAGTCAATGGCTGTTCTATTCCAAATGGTACCAGGTAGGTTCCTATATTCAGCTTGCATTGGTGTACTCCATGGCACTGAGCACTCTACATGCAATATCTACACAGTTCCAAATCACATGGACTAGTTATGTACACAACCTTACCACGAAATGCATTGAATAGAAAGTAAAGCATTGAACACAATGGAGTGTCAAGTACAATTTTGGTGAAAACAAGTATGTGCTAACATGATGTAAACCTTATTATTATACTCACCATATGATTTAGAATCGTCTGCAACCAATTTTATGAGTGTGCTACCTAAGCTCCAGCATTTACTTTCAGAAACAACACATTTTCTACATAGTGCAACATTAGAGTTTGCAGTACTAAAGCAAGTCAATGGCTGTTCCATTCCAAATGGTACCAGATAGGTTCCACAATTCAGCTTGCATTGGAGTATTCCATGGCACTGAGCACTCTACATGCAATACCTGCGGAGTTCCAAATCACACTGAGTAGTTATGTACACAACTTTACCACGAAATGCATTGAATAGAAAGTAAAGCATTGAACACAATGGAGTGTCAAGTACAATTTCGCTGAAATCTAGTATGTGCTAACATGATGTAAACCTTATTATTATACTCACCATATGATTCAGAATCGTCTGCAACCAATTTTATGTGTGTGCTACCTAAGCTCCAGAATTTAGTTTCAGTAACAACACATTTTCTACATAGTGCAACATTGGATTTGCAGTACTAAAGCAAGTCAATGGCTGTTCCATTCCAAATGGTACCAGGTAGGTTCCTGAATTCAGCTTGCATTGGTGTATTCCATGGCACTGAGCACTCTACCTGCAATATCTGCGCAGTTCCAAATCACACTGAGTAGTTATGTACACAACTTTACCACGAAATGCATTGAATAGAAAGTAAAGCATTGAACACAATGGAGTGTCAAGTACAATTTCCCTGAAAACTAGTATGTGCTAACATGATGTAAACCTTGTTACTATACTCACCATATGATTTAGAATCATCTGCAACCAATTTTATGTGTGTGCTACCTAAGCTCCAGAATTTACTTTCAGTAACAACACATTCTCTACATAGTGGAACATTAGACTTTGCAGTACTAAAGCAAGTCAATGGCTGTTCCATTCCAAATGGTACCAGGTAGGTTCCTCAATTCAGCTTGCATTGGTGTATTCCATGTCACTGAGTACTCTCCATGCAATATCTGCACAGTTCCAAATCACACTGAGTAGTTATGTACACAACCTTACCACGAAATGCATTGAATAGAAAGTAAAGCATTGAACACAATGGAGTGTCAAGTACAAATTTGGTGAAAACAAGTATGTGCTAACATGATGTAAACCTTATTATTATACTCACCATATGATTTAGAATCGTCTGCAACCATTTTTATGTGTGTGCTACCTAAGCTCCAGAATTTATTTTCAGTAACAACACATTCTCTGCATAGTGGAACATTAGAATTTGCAGTACTAAAGCAAGTCAATGGCCGTTCCATTCCAAATGGTACCAGGTAGGTTCCTATATTCAGCTTGCATTGGTGTACTCCATGGCACAGAGCACTCTACATGCAATATCTACACAGTTCCAAATCACATGGAGTAGTTATGTACACAACCTTACCACGAAATGCATTGAATAGAAAGTAAAGCATTGAACACAATGGAGTGTCAAGTACAATTTTGGTGAATACAAGTATGTGCTAACATGATGTAAACCTTATTATTATACTCACCATATGATTTAGAATCGTCTGCAACCAATTTTATGAGTGTGCTACCTAAACTCCAGAATTTACTTTCAGGAACAACACATTTTCTACATAGTGCAACATTAGAGTTTGCAGTACTAAAGCAAGTCAATGGCTGTTCCATTCCAAATGGTACCAGGTAGGTTCCTCAATTCAGCTTGCATTGATGTATTCCATGGCACTGAACACTCTACATGCAATATCTGCGCAGTTCCAAATCACACTGAGTAGTTATGTACACAACTTTACCACGAAATGCATTGAATAGAAAGTAAAGCATTGAACACAATGGAGTGTCAAGTACAATTTCGCTGAAAACTAGTATGTGCTAACATGATGTAAACCTTCTTACTATACTCACCATATGATTTAGAATCGTCTGCAACCAATTTTATGTGTGTGCTACCTAAGCTCCAGAATTTACTTTCAGTAACATCACATTCTCTACATAGTGGAACATTAGAGTTTGTGGTACTAAAGCAAGTCAATGGCTGTTCCATTCCAAATGGTTTCAGGTAGGTTCCTATATTCAGCTTGCATTGGTGTACTCCATGGCACTGAGCACTCTACATGCAATATCTACACAGTTCCAAATCACATGGAGTAGTTACGTACACAACCTTACCACGAAATGCATTGAATAGAAAGTAAAGCATTGAACACAATGGAGTGTCAAGTACAATTTTGGTGAAAACAAGTATGTGCTAACATGATGTAAAACTTATTATTATACTCAGCATATGATTTAGAATCGTCTGCAACCAATTTTATGACGGTGATACCTAAGCTCCAGAATTTACTTTCAGGAACAACGCATTCTCTACATAGTGGAACATTAGAGTTTGCAGTACTAAAGCAAGACAATGGCTGTTCCATTCCAAATGGTACCAGGTAAGTTCCTATATTCAGCTTGCATTGGTGTACTCCATGGCACTGAGCACTCTACATGCAATATCTACACAGTTCCAAATCACATGCAGTAGTTATGTACACAACCTTACCACGAAATGCATTGAATAGAAAGTAAAGCATTGAACACAATGGAGTGTCAAGTACAATTTCCCTGAAAACTAGTATGTGCTAACATGATGTAAACATTGTTACTATACTCACCATATGATTTAGAATCGTCTGCAACCAATTTTATGTGTGTGCTACCTAAGCTCCAGAATTTACTTTCAGTAACAACACATTCTCTACATAGTGGAACATTAGAGTTTGCAGTACTAAAGCAAGTCAATGGCTGTTCCATTCCAAATTGTACCAGGTAGTTTCCTCAATTCAGCTTGCATTGGTGTATTCCATGGCACTGAGTACTCTCCATGCAATATCTGCACAGTTCCAAATCACACTGAGTAGTTATGTACACAACCTTACCACGAAATGCATTGAATAGAAAGTAAAGCATTGAACACAATGGGGTGTCAAGTACAAATTTGGTGAAAACAAGTATGTGCTAACATGATGTAAACCTTATTATTATACTCACCATATGATTTAGAATCGTCTGCAACCAATTTTATGTGTGTGCTACCTAAGCTCCAGAATTTACTTTCAGTAACAACACATTCTCTGCATAGTGGAACATTAGAATTTGCAGTACTAAAGCAAGTCAATGGCCGTTGCATTCCAAATGGTACCAGGTAGGTTCCTATCTTCAGCTTGCATTGGTGTACTCCATGGCACAGAGCACTCTACATGCAATATCTACACAGTTCCAAATCACATGGAGTAGTTATGTACACAACCTTACCACGAAATGCATTGAATAGAAAGTAAAGCATTGAACACAATGGAGTGTCAAGTACAATTTTGGTGAATACATGTATGTGCTAACATGATGTAAACCTTATTATTATACTCACCATATGATTTAGAATCGTCTGCAACCAATTTTATGAGTGTGCTACCTAAACTCCAGAATTTACTTTCAGGAACAACACATTTTCTACATAGTGCAACATTAGAGTTTGCAGTACTAAAGCAAGTCAATGGCTGTTCCATTCCAAATGGTACCAGGTAGGTTCCTATATTCAGCTTGCATTGTGTACATGGCACTGAGCACTCTGCATGCAATATCTACACAGTTCCAAATCACACTGAGTAGTTATGTACACAAACTTACCACGAAATGCATTGAATAGAAAGTAAAGCATTGAACACAATGGAGTGTCAAGTACAATTTTGGTGAAAACAAGTATGTGCTAACATGATGTAAACCTTATTATTATACTCACCATATGATTTAGAATCGTCTGCAACCAATTTTATGATGGTGCTACCTAAGCTCCAGAATTTACTTTCAGGAACAACGCATTCTCTACATAGTGGAACATTAGAGTTTGCAGTACTAGAGCAAGTCAATGGCTGTTCTATTCCAAATGGTACCAGGTAGGTTCCTATATTCAGCTTGCATTGGTGTACTCCATGGCACTGAGCACTCTACATGCAATATCTACACAGTTCCAAATCACATGGACTAGTTATGTACACAACCTTACCACGAAATGCATTGAATAGAAAGTAAAGCATTGAACACAATGGAGTGTCAAGTACAATTTTGGTGAAAACAAGTATGTGCTAACATGATGTAAACCTTATTATTATACTCACCATATGATTTAGAATCGTCTGCAACCAATTTTATGAGTGTGCTACCTAAGCTCCAGCATTTACTTTCAGAAACAACACATTTTCTACATAGTGCAACATTAGAGTTTGCAGTACTAAAGCAAGTCAATGGCTGTTCCATTCCAAATGGTACCAGATAGGTTCCACAATTCAGCTTGCATTGGAGTATTCCATGGCACTGAGCACTCTACATGCAATACCTGCGCAGTTCCAAATCACACTGAGTAGTTATGTACACAACTTTACCACGAAATGCATTGAATAGAAAGTAAAGCATTGAACACAATGGAGTGTCAAGTACAATTTCGCTGAAATCTAGTATGTGCTAACATGATGTAAACCTTATTATTATACTCACCATATGATTTAGAATCGTCTGCAACCAATTTTATGAGTGTGCTACCTAAGCTCCAGAATTTACTTTCAGGAACAACTCATTTTCTACATAGTACAACATTAGAGTTTGCAGTACTAAAGCAAGTCAATGGCTGTTCCATTCCAAATGGTACCAGGTAGGTTCCTCAAATCAGCTTGCATTGGTGTATTCCATGGCACTGAGCACTCTACATGCAATATCTGCGCAGTTCCAAATCACACTGAGTAGTTATGTACACAACTTTACCACGAAATGCATTGAATAGAAAGTAAAGCTTTGAACACAATGGAGTGTCAAGTACAATTTCCCTGAAAACTAGTATGTGCTAACATGATGTAAACCTTATTATTATACTCACCATATGATTTAGAATCATCTGCAACCAATTTTATGAGTGTGCTACCTAAACTCCAGAATTTACTTTCAGGAACAACGCATTCTCTACATAGTGGAACATTAGAGTTTGCACTACTAAAGCAAGACAATGGCTGTTCCATTCCAAATGGTACCAGGTAAGTTCCTATATTCAGCTTGCATTGGTGTACTCCATGGCACTGAGCACTCTACATGCAATATCTACACAGTTCCAAATCACATGGAGTAGTTATGTACACAACCTTACCACGAAATGCATTGAATAGAAAGTAAAGCATTGAACACAATGGAGTGTCAAGTACAAATTTGGTGAAAACAAGTATGTGCTAACATGATGTAAACCTTATTATTATACTCACCATATGATTTAGAATCGTCTGCAACCAATTTTATGTGTGTGCTACCTAAGCTCCAGAATTTACTTTCAGTAACAACACATTCTCTGCATAGTGGAACATTAGAATTTGCAGTACTAAAGCAAGTCAATGGCCGTTCCATTCCAAATGGTACCAGGTAGGTTCCTATCTTCAGCTTGCATTGGTGTACTCCATGGCACAGAGCACTCTACATGCAATATCTACACAGTTCCAAATCACAAGGAGTAGTTATGTACACAACCTTACCACGAAATGCATTGAATAGAAAGTAAAGCATTGAACACAATGGAGTGTCAAGTACAATTTTGGTGAATACAAGTATGTGCTAACATGATGTAAACCTTATTATTATACTCACCATATGATTTAGAATCGTCTGCAACCAATTTTATGAGTGTGCTACCTAAACTCCAGAATTTACTTTCAGGAACAACACATTTTCTACATAGTGCAACATTAGAGTTTGCAGTACTAAAGCAAGTCAATGGCTGTTCCATTCCAAATGGTACCAGGTAGGTTCCTATATTCAGCTTGCATTGTGTACATGGCACTGAGCACTCAACATGCAATATCTACACAGTTCCAAATCACACTGTGTAGTTATGTACACAAACTTACCACGAAATGCATTGAATAGAAAGTAAAGCATTGAACACAATGGAGTGTCAAGTACAATTTTGGTGAAAACAAGGATGTGCTAACATGATGTAAACCTTATTATTATACTCACCATATGATTTAGAATCGTCTGCAACCAATTTTATGATGGTGCTACCTAAGCTCCAGAATTTACTTTCAGGAACAACGCATTCTCTACATAGTGGAACATTAGAGTTTGCAGTACTAGAGCAAGTCAATGGCTGTTCTATTCCAAATGGTACCAGGTAGGTTCCTATATTCAGCTTGCATTGGTGTACTCCATGGCACTGAGCACTCTACATGCAATATCTACACAGTTCCAAATCACATGGACTAGTTATGTACACAACCTTACCACGAAATGCATTGAATAGAAAGTAAAGCATTGAACACAATGGAGTGTCAAGTACAATTTTGGTGAAAACAAGTATGTGCTAACATGATGTAAACCTTATTATTATACTCACCATATGATTTAGAATCGTCTGCAACCAATTTTATGAGTGTGCTACCTAAGCTCCAGCATTTACTTTCAGAAACAACACATTTTCTACATAGTGCAACATTAGAGTTTGCAGTACTAAAGCAAGTCAATGGCTGTTCCATTCCAAATGGTACCAGATAGGTTCCACAATTCAGCTTGCATTGGAGTATTCCATGGCACTGAGCACTCTACATGCAATACCTGCGCAGTTCCAAATCACACTGAGTAGTTATGTACACAACTTTACCACGAAATGCATTGAATAGAAAGTAAAGCATTGAACACAATGGAGTGTCAAGTACAATTTCGCTGAAATCTAGTATGTGCTAACATGATGTAAACCTTATTATTATACTCACCATATGATTTAGAATCGTCTGCAACCAATTTTATGAGTGTGCTACCTAAGCTCCAGAATTTACTTTCAGGAACAACTCATTTTCTACATAGTACAACATTAGAGTTTGCAGTACTAAAGCAAGTCAATGGCTGTTCCATTCCAAATGGTACCAGGTAGGTTCCTCAAATCAGCTTGCATTGGTGTATTCCATGGCACTGAGCACTCTACATGCAATATCTGCGCAGTTCCAAATCACACTGAGTAGTTATGTACACAACTTTACCACGAAATGCATTGAATAGAAAGTAAAGCTTTGAACACAATGGAGTGTCAAGTACAATTTTGGTGAATACAAGTATGTACTTACATGATGTAAACCTTATTATTATACTCACCATATGATTTAGAATCATCTGCAACCAATTTTATGAGTGTGCTACCTAAACTCCAGAATTTACTTTCAGGAACAACGCATTCTCTACATAGTGGAACATTAGAGTTTGCACTACTAAAGCAAGACAATGGCTGTTCCATTCCAAATGGTACCAGGTAAGTTCCTATATTCAGCTTGCATTGGTGTACTCCATGGCACTGAGCACTCTACATGCAATATCTACACAGTTCCAAATCACATGGAGTAGTTATGTACACAACCTTACCACGAAATGCATTGAATAGAAAGTAAAGCATTGAACACAATGGAGTGTCAAGTACAAATTTGGTGAAAACAAGTATGTGCTAACATGATGTAAACCTTATTATTATACTCACCATATGATTTAGAATCGTCTGCAACCAATTTTATGTGTGTGCTACCTAAGCTCCAGAATTTACTTTCAGTAACAACACATTCTCTGCATAGTGGAACATTAGAATTTGCAGTACTAAAGCAAGTCAATGGCCGTTCCATTCCAAATGGTACCAGGTAGGTTCCTATCTTCAGCTTGCATTGGTGTACTCCATGGCACAGAGCACTCTACATGCAATATCTACACAGTTCCAAATCACAAGGAGTAGTTATGTACACAACCTTACCACGAAATGCATTGAATAGAAAGTAAAGCATTGAACACAATGGAGTGTCAAGTACAATTTTGGTGAATACAAGTATGTGCTAACATGATGTAAACCTTATTATTTTACTCACCATTTGATTTAGAATCGTCTGCAACCAATTTTATGAGTGTGCTACCTAAACTCCAGAATTTACTTTCAGGAACAACACATTTTCTACATAGTGCAACATTAGAGTTTGCAGTACTAAAGCAAGTCAATGGCTGTTCCATTCCAAATGGTACCAGGTAGGTTCCTATATTCAGCTTGCATTGTGTACATGGCACTGAGCACTCAACATGCAATATCTACACAGTTCCAAATCACACTGTGTAGTTATGTACACAAACTTACCACGAAATGCATTGAATAGAAAGTAAAGCATTGAACACAATGGAGTGTCAAGTACAATTTTGGTGAAAACAAGGATGTGCTAACATGATGTAAACCTTATTATTATACTCACCATATGATTTAGAATCGTCTGCAACCAATTTTATGATGGTGCTACCTAAGCTCCAGAATTTACTTTCAGGAACAACGCATTCTCTACATAGTGGAACATTAGAGTTTGCAGTACTAGAGCAAGTCAATGGCTGTTCTATTCCAAATGGTACCAGGTAGGTTCCTATATTCAGCTTGCATTGGTGTACTCCATGGCACTGAGCACTCTACATGCAATATCTACACAGTTCCAAATCACATGGACTAGTTATGTACACAACCTTACCACGAAATGCATTGAATAGAAAGTAAAGCATTGAACACAATGGAGTGTCAAGTACAATTTTGGTGAAAACAAGTATGTGCTAACATGATGTAAACCTTATTATTATACTCACCATATGATTTAGAATCGTCTGCAACCAATTTTATGAGTGTGCTACCTAAGCTCCAGCATTTACTTTCAGAAACAACACATTTTCTACATAGTACAACATTAGAGTTTGCAGTACTAAAGCAAGTCAATGGCTGTTCCATTCCAAATGGTACCAGATAGGTTCCACAATTCAGCTTGCATTGGAGTATTCCATGGCACTGAGCACTCTACATGCAATACCTGCGCAGTTCCAAATCACACTGAGTAGTTATGTACACAACTTTACCACGAAATGCATTGAATAGAAAGTAAAGCATTGAACACAATGGAGTGTCAAGTACAATTTCGCTGAAATCTAGTATGTGCTAACATGATGTAAACCTTATTATTATACTCACCATATGATTTAGAATCGTCTGCAACCAATTTTATGAGTGTGCTACCTAAGCTCCAGAATTTACTTTCAGGAACAACTCATTTTCTACATAGTACAACATTAGAGTTTGCAGTACTAAAGCAAGTCAATGGCTGTTCCATTCCAAATGGTACCAGGTAGGTTCCTCAAATCAGCATGCATTGGTGTATTCCATGGCACTGAGCACTCTACATGCAATATCTGCGCAGTTCCAAATCACACTGAGTAGTTATGTACACAACTTTACCACGAAATGCATTGAATAGAAAGTAAAGCTTTGAACACAATGGAGTGTCAAGTACAATTTTGGTGAATACAAGTATGTACTTACATGATGTAAACCTTATTATTATACTCACCATATGATTTAGAATCATCTGCAACCAATTTTATGAGTGTGCTACCTAAACTCCAGAATTTACTTTCAGGAACAACGCATTCTCTACATAGTGGAACATTAGAGTTTGCACTACTAAAGCAAGACAATGGCTGTTCCATTCCAAATGGTACCAGGTAAGTTCCTATATTCAGCTTGCATTGGTGTACTCCATGGCACTGAGCACTCTACATGCAATATCTACACAGTTCCAAATCACATGGAGTAGTTATGTACACAACCTTACCACGAAATGCATTGAATAGAAAGTAAAGCATTGAACACAATGGAGTGTCAAGTACAATTTCCCAGAAAACTAGTATGTGCTAACATGATGTAAACCTTGTTACTATACTCACCATATGATTTAGAATCGTCTGCAACCAATTTTATGTGTGTGCTACCTAAGCTCCAGAATTTACTTTCAGTAACAACACATTCTCTACATAGTGGAACATTAGAGTTTGCAGTACTAAAGCAAGTCAATGGCTGTTCCATTCCAAATGGTACCAGGTAGGTTCCTCAATTCAGCTTGCATTGGTGTATTCCATGGCACTGAGTACTCTCCATGCAATATCTGCACAGTTCCAAATCACACTGAGTAGTTATGTACACAACCTTACCACGAAATGCATTGAATAGAAAGTAAAGCATTGAACACAATGGAGTGTCAAGTACAAATTTGGTGAAAACAAGTATGTGCTAACATGATGTAAACCTTATTATTATACTCACCATATGATTTAGAATCGTCTGCAACCAATTTTATGTGTGTGCTACCTAAGCTCCAGAATTTACTTTCAGTAACAACACATTCTCTGCATAGTGGAACATTAGAATTTGCAGTTCTAAAGCAAGTCAATGGCCGTTCCATTCCAAATGGTACCAGGTAGGTTCCTATCTTCAGCTTGCATTGGTGAACTCCATGGCACAGAGCACTCTACATGCAATATCTACACAGTTCCAAATCACATGGAGTAGTTATGTACACAACCTTACCACGAAATGCATTGAATAGAAAGTAAAGCATTGAACACAATGGAGTGTCAAGTACAATTTTGGTGAATACAAGTATGTGCTAACATGATGTAAACCTTATTATTATACTCACCATATGATTTAGAATCGTCTGCAACCAATTTTATGAGAGTGCTACCTAAACTCCAGAATTTACTTTCAGGAACAACACATTTTCTACATAGTGCAACATTAGAGTTTGCAGTACTAAAGCAAGTCAATGGCTGTTCCATTCCAAATGGTACCAGGTAGGTTCCTATATTCAGCTTGCATTGTGTACATGGCACTGAGCACTCAACATGCAATATCTACACAGTTCCAAATCACACTGAGTAGTTATGTACACAAACTTACCACGAAATGCATTGAATAGAAAGTAAAGCATTGAACACAATGGAGTGTCAAGTACAATTTTGGTGAAAACAAGGATGTGCTAACATGATGTAAACCTTATTATTATACTCACCATATGATTTAGAATCGTCTGCAACCAATTTTATGATGGTGCTACCTAAGCTCCAGAATTTACTTTCAGGAACAACGCATTCTCTACATAGTGGAACATTAGAGTTTGCAGTACTAGAGCAAGTCAATGGCTGTTCCATTCCAAATGGTACCAGGTAGGTTCCTATATTCAGCTTGCATTGGTGTACTCCATGGCACTGAGCACTCTACATGCAATATCTACACAGTTCCAAATCACATGGACTAGTTATGTACACAACCTTACCACGAAATGCATTGAATAGAAAGTAAAGCATTGAACACAATGGAGTGTCAAGTACAATTTTAGTGAAAACAAGTATGCGCTAACATGATGTAAACCTTATTATTATACTCACCATATGATTTAGAATCGTCTGCAACCAATTTTATGAGTGTGCTACCTAAACTCCAGAATTTACTTTCAGGAACAACACATTTTCTACATAGTGCAACATTAGAGTTTGCAGTACTAAAGCATGTCAATGGCTGTTCCATTCCAAATGGTACCAGGTAGGTTCCTCAATTCAGCTTGCATTGGTGTATTCCATGGCACTGAGCACTCTCCATGCAATATCTGCGCAGTTCCAAATCACACTGAGCAGTTATGTACACAACCTTACCACGAAATGCATTGAATAGAATGTAAAGCATTGAACACAATGGAGTGTCAAGTACAATTTCGCTAAAATCTAGTATGTGCTAACATGATGTAAACCTTATTATTATACTCACCATATGATTTAGAATCGTCTGCAACCAATTTTATGAGTGTGCTACCTAAGCTCCAGAATTTACTTTCAGGAACAACTCATTTTCTACATAGTACAACATTAGAGTTTGCAGTACTAAAGCAAGTCAATGGCTGTTCCATTCCAAATGGTACCAGGTAGGTTCCTCAAATCAGCTTGCATTGGTGTATTCCATGGCACTGAGTACTCTCCATGCAATATCTGCACAGTTCCAAATCACACTGAGTAGTTATGTACACAACCTTACCACGAAATGCATTGAATAGAAAGTAAAGCATTGAACACAATGGAGTGTCAAGTACAATTTTAGTGAAAACAAGTATGCGCTAACATGATGTAAACCTTATTATTATACTCACCATATGATTTAGAATCGTCTGCAACCAATTTTATGAGTGTGCTACCTAAATTCCAGAATTTACTTTCAGGAACAACTCATTTTCTACATAGTACAACATTAGAGTTTGCAGTACTAAAGCAAGTCAATGGCTGTTCCATTCCAAATGGTACCAGGTAGGTTCCTCAAATCAGCTTGCATTGGTGTATTCCATGGCACTGAGCACTCTACATGCAATATCTGCGCAGTTCCAAATCACACTGAGTAGTTATGTACACAACTTTACCACGAAATGCATTGAATAGAAAGTAAAGCTTTGAACACAATGGAGTGTCAAGTACAATTTTGGTGAATACAAGTATATACTTACATGATGTAAACCTTATTATTATACTCACCATATGATTTAGAATCATCTGCAACCAATTTTATGAGTGTGCTACCTAAACTCCAGAATTTACTTTCAGGAACAACACATTTTCTACATAGTGCAACATTAGAGTTTGCAGTACTAAAGCATGTCAATGGCTGTTCCATTCCAAATGGTACCAGGTAGGTTCCTCAATTCAGCTTGCATTGGTGTATTCCATGGCACTGAGCACTCTCCATGCAATATCTGCGCAGTTCCAAATCACACTGAGCAGTTATGTACACAACCTTACCACGAAATGCATTGAATAGAATGTAAAGCATTGAACACAATGGAGTGTCAAGTACAATTTCGCTAAAATCTAGTATGTGCTAACATGATGTAAACCTTATTATTATACTCACCATATGATTTAGAATCGTCTGCAACCAATTTTATGAGTGTGCTACCTAAGCTCCAGAATTTACTTTCAGGAACAACTCATTTTCTACATAGTACAACATTAGAGTTTGCAGTACTAAAGCAAGTCAATGGCTGTTCCATTCCAAATGGTACCAGGTAGGTTCCTCAAATCAGCTTGCATTGGTGTATTCCATGGCACTGAGCACTCTCCATGCAATATCTATACAGTTCCAAATCACCCTGACTATGTATATACACAATCTTATCACAAAATACTTTGAATATAACGTATTGCCTTCAACTCAATGGAGTGTACAGTTCGATTTTGCTGAAAACTAGTAAGTCCTAACATGATGTAAGCCTTATTATTACAGTATGATTTAGAGTAGTCTGCAACCAATTTTATGAGTGTGCTATCTATGAACCTGAATCATGTTCTCTACACAGTTGAACATTAGAGATTGTACTGCTAACATGATGTAAACCTTATTATTATACTCACCATATGATTCAGAATCATCTGCAACCAATTTTATGTGTGTACTTCCTAATCTCCAGAATTTACTTTCAGTAACAACACATTCTCTACATGGTGGGACATTAGAGTTTGCAGTACTAATACAAGTCAATGGCTGTTCCATTCCAAATGGTACCAGGTAGGTTCCTATATTCAGCTTGCATTGGTGTATTCCATGGCACTGAGCACTCTACATGCAATATCTACACTGTTCCAAATCACCCTGAGTAGTTATGTACACAACCTTACCAGAAAATGCATTGAATAGAAAGTAAAGCATTCAACACAATGGAGTGCCAAGTACAATTTTGCTAAAAACAGGTATTTGCTAACATGATGTAAACCTTATTATTATACTCACCATATGATTTAGAATAGTCTGCAAACAATTTTATGAGTGTGCTACCTAAGCTCCAGAATTTACTTTCAGTAACAACACATTCTCTACATAGTGGAACAATAGAGTTTGCAGTACTAAAGCAAGTCAATGGCTGTTCCATTCCAAATGGTAACAGGTAGGTTCCTATATTCAGCTTGCATTGGTGTATTCCATGGCACTGAGCACTCTACTTGCAATATCTGCGCAGTTCCAAATCACACTGAGTAGTTATGTACACAACATTACCACGAAATGCATTGAATAGAAAGTAAAGCATTGAACACAATGGAGTGTCAAGTACAATTTCGCTGAAAACTAGTATGTGCTAACATGATGTAAACCTTATTATTATACTCACCATATGATTTAGAATCGTCTGCAACCAATTTTATGAGTGTGCTACCTAAGCTCCAGAATTTACTTTCAGGAACAACACATTTTCTACATAGTGCAACATTAGAGTTTGCAGTACTAAAGCAAGTCAATGGCTGTTCCATTCCAAATGGTACCAGGTAGGTTCCTCAATTCAGCTTGCATTGGTGTATTCCATGGCACTGAGCACTCTACATGCAATATCTGCGCAGTTCCAAATCACACTGAGTAGTTATGTACACAACTTTACAACGAAATGCATTGAATAGAAAGTAAAGCATTGAACACAATGGAGTGTCAAGTACAATTTCGCTGAAAACTAGTATGTGCTAACATGATGTAAACCTTATTACTATACTCACCATATGATTTAGAATCGTCTGCAACCAATTTTATGTGTGTGCTACCTAAGCTCCAGAATTTACTTTCAATAACATCACATTCTCTACATAGTGGAACATTAGAGTTTGTGGTACTAAAGCAAGTCAATGGCTGTTCCATTCCAAATGGTACCAGGTAGGTTCCTATATTCAGCTTGCATTGGTGTACTCCATGGCACTGAGCACTCTACATGCAATATCTACACAGTTCCAAATCACATGGAGTAGTTATGTACACAACCTTAACACGAAATGCATTGAATAGAAAGTAAAGCATTGAACACAATGGAGTGTCAAGTACAATTTTGGTGAAAACAAGTATGTGCTAACAAGATGTAAAACTTATTATTATACGCAGCATATGATTTAGAATCGTCTGCAACCAATTTTATGATGGTCCTACCTAAGCTCCAGAATTTACTTTCAGGAACAACGCATTCTCTACATAGTGGAACATTAGAGTTTGCAGTACTAAAGCAAATCAATGGCTGTTCCATTCCAAATGGTACCAGGTAGGTTCCTATATTCAGCTTGCATTGGTGTACTCCATGGCATTGAGCACTCTACATGCAATATCTACACAGTTTCAAATCACATGGAGTAGTTATGAACACAACCTTACCACGAAATGCATTGAATAGAAAGTAAAGCATTGAACACAATGGAGTGTCAAGTACAATTTTGGTGAAACATGTATGTGCTAACATGATGTAAACCTTATTATTATACTCTCCATATGATTTAGAATCGTCTGCAACCAATTTTATGAGTGTGCTACCTAAGCTCCAGAATTTACTTTCAGGGACAACACATTTTCTACATAGTGCAACATTGGAGTTTGCAGTACTAAAGCAAGTCAATGGCTGTTCCATTCCAAATGGTACCAGGTAGGTTCCTATATTCAGCTTGCATTGGTGTACTCCATGGCACAGAGCACTCTACATGCAATATCTACACAGTTCCAAATCACATGGAGTAGTTATGTACACAACTTTACCACGAAATGCATTGAAAAGAAAGTAAAGCATTGAACACAATGGAGTGTCAAGTACAATTTCGCTGAAAACTAGTATGTGCTAACATGATGTAAACCTTGTTACTATACTCACCATATGATTTAGAATCGTCTTCAACCAATTTTATGTGTGTGCTACCTAAGCTCCAGAATTTACTTTCAGAAACAACACATTCTCTACATAGTGGAACATTAGAGTTTGTCGTACTAAAGCAAGTCAATGGCTGTTCCATTCCAAATGGTACCAGGTAGGTTCCTATATTCAGCTTGCATTGGTGTACTCCATGGCACTGAGCACTCTCCATGCAATATCTACACAGTTCCAAATCACACTGAGTAGTTATGTACACAACATTACCACGAAATGCATTGAATAGAAAGGAAAGCATTGAACACAATGGAGTGTCAAGTACAATTTTGGTGAATACAAGTATGTGCTAACATGATGTAAACCTTATTATTTTACTCACCATTTGATTTAGAATCGTCTGCAACCAATTTTATGAGTGTGCTACCTAAACTCCAGAATTTACTTTCAGGAACAACACATTTTCTACATAGTGCAACATTAGAGTTTGCAGTACTAAAGCAAGTCAATGGCTGTTCCATTCCAAATGGTACCAGGTAGGTTCCTCAATTCAGCTTGCATTGGTGTATTCCATGGCACTGAGCACTCTACATGCAATATCTGCGCAGTTCCAAATCACACTGAGTAGTTATGTACACAACTTTACCACGAAATGCATTGAATAGAAAGTAAAGCATTGAACACAATGGAGTGTCAAGTACAATTTCGCTGAAAACTAGTATGTGCTAACATGATGTAAGCCTTATTATTATACTCACCATATGAGTTAGAATCGTCGGGAACCAATTTTATGAGTGTGCTACCTAAGCTCCAGAATTTACTTTCAGGAACAGCACATTTTCTACATAGTGCAACATTAGAGTTTGCAGTACTAAAGCAAGTCAATGGCTGTTCCATTCCAAATGGTACCAGGTAGGTTCCTCAATTCAGCTTGCATTGGTGTATTCCATGGCACTGAGCACTCTACATGCAATATTTGCGCAGTTACAAATCACACTGAGTAGTTATGTACACAGCTTTACCACGAAATGCATTGAATAGAAAGTAAAGCTTTGAAAACAATGGAGTGTCAAGTACGATTTTGGTGAATACAAGTATGTGCTAACATGATGTAAACCTTATTATTATACTCACCATATGATTTAGAATCGTCTGCAACCAATTTTATGAGTGTCCTGCCTAAACTCCAGAATTTACTTTCAGGAACAACACATTTTCTACATAGTGCAACATTAGAGTTTGCAGTAGTAAAGCAAGTCAATGGCTGTTCCATTCCAAATGGTACCAGGTAGGTTCCTCAATTCAGCTTGCATTGGTGTATTCCATGGCACTGAGTACTCTACATGCAATATCTGCGCAGTTCCAAATCACACTGAGTAGTTATGTACTCAACCTTACCACGAAATGCATGAATAGAAAGTAAAGCATTGAACACAATGGAGTGTCAAGTACAATTTTGGTGAAAACAAGTATGTGCTAACATGATGTAAACCTTATTATTATACACACCATATGATTTAGAATCGTCTGCAACCGATTTTATGACTGTGCTACCTAAGCTCCAGAACTTCGTTTCAGTAAAAAGCATTCTCTACATAGTGGAACATTAGAGTTTGCAGTACTAAAGCAAGTCAATTGCTCTTCCATTCCAAATGGTACCAGGTAGGTTCCTCAATTCAGCTTGCATTGGTGTATTCCATGGCACTGAGCACTCTTAATGCAATATCTATACAGTTCCAAATCACATGGAGTAGTTATGTACACAACCTTACCACAAAATGCATTCAATAGAAAGTAAAGCATTCAACACAATGGAGTGCCAAGTACATTTTGCTAAAAACAGTATTTGCTAACATGATGTAAACCTTATTACTATACTCACCATGTGATTTAGAATAGTATGCAAACAATTTTATGAGTGTGCTACCTGAGCGCCAGAATTTACTTTCAGTAACAACACATTTTCTACATAGTGCAACATTAGAGTTTGCAGTTCTAAAGCAAGTCAATTGCTGTTCCATTCCAAATGGTACCAGGTAGGTTCCTGAATTCAGCTTGCATTGGTGTATTCCATGGCACTGAGCACTATACATGCAATATCTATACAGTTCCAAATCACCCTGACTATGTATATACACAATCTTATCACAAAATACTTTGAATATAACGTATTGCCTTCAACTCAATGGAGTGTACAGCTCGATTTTGCTGAAAACTATTAAGTCCTAACACGATGTAAACCTTATTTTTACAGTATGATTTAGAGTAGTCTGCAACCAATTTTATGAGTGTGCTATCTATGAACCTGAATCATGTTCTCTACACAGTTGAACATTAGTGATTGTACTGCTATCATGATGTAAACCTTATTATTATACTCACCATATGGTTCAGAATCGTCTGCAACCAATTTTATGTGTGTGCTTCCTAATCTCCAGAATTTACTTTCAGTAACAACACATTCTCTACATGGTGGGACATTAGAGTTTGCAGTACTAAAGCAAGGCAATGGCTGTTCCATTCCAAATGGTACCAGGTAGGTTCCTATATTCAGCTTGCATTGGTGTATTCCATGGCACTGACCACTCTACATGCAATATCTACACTGTTCCAAATCACCCTGAGTAGTTATGTACACAACCTTACCAGAAAATGCATTGAATACAAAGTAAAGCATTCAACACAATGGAGTGCCAAGTACATTTTCCTAAAAACAGTATTTGCTAACATGATGTAAACCTTATTATTAATCTCACCATGTGATTTAGAATAGACTGCAAACAATTTTATGAGTGTGCTACCTAAGCTCCAGAATTTACTTTCAGTAACAACACATTTTCTAAACAGTGCAACATTAGAGTTTGCAGTTCTAAAGCAAGTCAATGGCTGTTCCATTCCAAATGGTACCAGGTAGGTTCCTGAATTCAGCTTGCATTGGTGTATTCCATGGCACTGAGCACTAGACATGCAATATCTATACAGTTCCAAATCACCCTGACTATGTATATACACAATCTTATCGCAAAATACTTTGAATATAACGTATTGCCTTCAACTCAATGGAGTGTACAGTTCAATTTTGCTGAAAACTAGTAAGTCCTAACATGATGTAAGCCTTATTATTACAGTATGATTTAGAGTAGTCTGCAACCAATTTTATGAGTGTGCTATCTATGAACCTGAAGTTATTTTCTGTAACATCATGTTCTCTACACAGTTGAACATTAGTGATTGCACTGCTAAACCAAGAAAATGGCTGTTCCACTCCAAATACTACCAGGTACGTTCCTGAATTCAACTTGCATTGTAGTATTCCTTGGCACTGAGCAATGTTCATGCAATATCTGCACAGCTCCAAATCACACTGAGTAGTTATGTACACAACCTTACCACGAAATGCATTGAATAGAAGGAAAAGCATTGAACACAATGGAGTGTCAAGTACAATTTTGCTGAAAACTAGTATGTGCTGACATGATGTAAACCTTATTATTATACTCACCATATGATTCAGAATTGTCTGCAACCAATTTTATGTGTGTGCTTCCTAATCTCCAGAATTTACTTTCAGTAACGACACATTCTCTACATGGTGGGACATTAGAGTTTGCAGTACTAAAGCAAGTCAATGGCTGTTCCATTCCAAATGGTACCAGATAGGTTCCTATATTCAGCTGGCATTGGTGTATTCCATGGCACTGACCACTCTACATGCAATATCTACACTGTTCCAAATCACCCTGAGTAGTTATGTACACAACCTTACCAGAAAATGCATTGAATAGAAAGTAAAGCATTCAACACAATGGAGTGCCAAGTACAATTTTGCTAAAAACAGGTATTTGCTAACATGATGTAAACCTTATTATTATACTCACCATATGACTTAGAATAGTCTGCAAACAATTTTATGAGTGTGCTACCTAAGCTCCAGAATTTACTTTCAGTAACAACACATTTTCTACATAGTAGAACATTAGAGTTTGCAGTACTAAAGCAAGTCAATAGCTGTTCCATTCCAAATGGTACCAGGTAGGTTCCTATATTCAGCTTGCATTGGTGTATTCAATGGCACTGAGCACTCTACATGCAATATCTACACAGTTCCAAATCACATGGAGTAGTTATGTACACAACCTTACCACAAAATGCATTGAATAGAAAGTAAAGCATTGAACTCAATGGAGTCTCAAGTACAATTTTGCTGAAAACAAGTATGTGCTAACATGATGTAAACCTTATTATTATACTCACCATATGATTTATAATCGTCTGCAACCAATTTTATGACTGTGCTACCTAAGCTCCAGAATTTACTTTCAGTAACAACACATTTTCTACATAGTGCAACATTAGAGTTTGCAGTACTAACGCAAGTCAATGGCTGTTCCATTCCAAATGGTACCAGGTAGGTTCCTCAATTCAGCTTGCATTGGTGTATTCCATGGCACTGAGCACTCTACATGCAATATCTGCGCAGTTCCAAATCACACTGAGTAGTTATATGCACAACCTTACCACGAAATGCATTGAATACAAAGTAAAGCATTCAACACAATGGAGTGCCAAGTACATTTTCCTAAAAACAGTATTTGCTAACATGATGTAAACCTTATTATTAATCTCACCATGTGATTTAGAATAGACTGCAAACAATTTTATGAGTGTGCTACCTAAGCTCCAGAATTTACTTTCAGTAACAACACATTTTCTAAACAGTGCAGCATTAGAGTTTGCAGTTCTAAAGCAAGTCAATGGCTGTTCCATTCCAAATGGTACCAGGTAGGTTCCTGAATTCAGCTTGCATTGGTGTATTCCATGGCACTGAGCACTAGACATGCAATATCTATACAGTTCCAAATCACCCTGACTATGTATATACACAATCTTATCACAAAATACTTTGAATATAACGTATTGCCTTCAACTCAATGGAGTGTACAGTTCAATTTTGCTGAAAACTAGTAAGTCCTAACATGATGTAAGCCTTATTATTACAGTATGATTTAGAGTAGTCTGCAACCAATTTTATGAGTGTGCTATCTATGAACCTGAAGTTATTTTCTGTAACATCATGTTCTCTACACAGTTGAACATTAGTGATTGCACTGCTAAACCAAGAAAATGGCTGTTCCACTCCAAATACTACCAGGTACGTTCCTGAATTCAACTTGCATTGTAGTATTCCTTGGCACTGAGCAATGTTCATGCAATATCTGCACAGCTCCAAATCACACTGAGTAGTTATGTACACAACCTTACCACGAAATGCATTGAATAGAAGGAAAAGCATTGAACACAATGGAGTGTCAAGTACAATTTTGCTGAAAACTAGTATGTGCTGACATGATGTAAACCTTATTATTATACTCACCATATGATTCAGAATTGTCTGCAACCAATTTTATGTGTGTGCTTCCTAATCTCCAGAATTTACTTTCAGTAACGACACATTCTCTACATGGTGGGACATTAGAGTTTGCAGTACTAAAGCAAGTCAATGGCTGTTCCATTCCAAATGGTACCAGATAGGTTCCTATATTCAGCTGGCATTGGTGTATTCCATGGCACTGAGCACTCTACATGCAATATCTACACTGTTCCAAATCACCCTGAGTAGTTATGTACACAACCTTACCAGAAAATGCATTGAATAGAAAGTAAAGCATTCAACACAATGGAGTGCCAAGTACAATTTTGCTAAAAACAGGTATTTGCTAACATGATGTAAACCTTATTATTATACTCACCATATGATTTAGAATAGTCTGCAAACAATTTTATGAGTGTGCTACCTAAGCTCCAGAATTTACTTTCAGTAACAACACATTTTCTACATAGTAGAACATTAGAGTTTGCAGTACTAAAGCAAGTCAATGGCTGTTCCATTCCAAATGGTACCAGGTAGGTTCCTCAATTCAGCTTGCATTGTTGTATTCAATGGCACCGAGCACTCTACAAGCAATATCTACACAGTTCCAAATCACATGGAGTAGTTATGTGCACAACCTTACCACAAAATGCATTGAATATAAAGTAAAGCATTGAACTCAATGGAGTCTCAAGTACAATTTTGCTGAAAACAAGTATGTGCTAACATGATGTAAACCTTATTATTATACTCACCATATGATTTAGAATCGTTTGCAACCAATTTTATGAGTCTGCTACCTAAACTCCAGAATTTACTTTCAGGAACAACACATTTTCTACATAGTGCAACATTAGAGTTTGCAGTACTAAAGCAAGTCAATGGCTGTTCCATTCCAAATGGTACCAGGTAGGTTCCTCAATTCAGCTTGCATTGGTGTATTCCATGGCACTGAGCACTCTACATGCAATATCTGCGCAGTTACAAATCACACTGAGTAGTTATGTACACAGCTTTACCACGACATGCATTGAATAGACAGTAAAGCTTTGAACACAATGGAGTGTCAAGTACGATTTTGGTGAATACAAGTATGTGCTAACATGATGTAAACCTTATTATTATACTCACCATATTATTTAGAATCGTCTGCAACCAATTTTATGAGTGTCCTGCCTAAACTCCAGAATTTACTTTCAGGAACAACACATTTTCTACATAGTGCAACATTAGAGTTTGCAGTAGTAAAGCAAGTCAATGGCTGTTCCATTCCAAATGGTACCAGGTAGGTTCCTTAATTCAGCTTGCATTTTTGTATTCCATGGCACTGAGCACTCTACATGCAATATCTGCGCAGTTCCAAATCACACTGAGTAGTTATGTACACAACCTTACCACGAAATGCATGAATAGAAAGTAAAGCATTGAACACAATGGAGTGTCAAGTACAATTTTGGTGAAAACAAGTATATGCTAACATGATGTAAACCTTATTATTATACTCACCATATGATTTAGAATCGTCTGCAACCGATTTTATGTGTGTGCTACCTAAGCTCCAGAATTTACTTTCAGAAACAACACATTCTCTACATAGTGGAACATTAGAGTTTGTCGTACTAAAGCAAGTCAATGGCTGTTCCATTCCAAATGGTACCAGGTAGGTTCCTATATTCAGCTTGCATTGGTGTACTCCATGGCACTGAGCACTCTCCATGCAATATCTACACAGTTCCAAATCACACTGAGTAGTTATGTACACAACATTACCACGAAATGCATTGAATAGAAAGGAAAGCATTGAACACAATGGAGTGTCAAGTACAATTTTGGTGAATACAAGTATGTGCTAACATGATGTAAACCTTATTATTTTACTCACCATTTGATTTAGAATCGTCTGCAACCAATTTTATGAGTGTGCTACCTAAACTCCAGAATTTACTTTCAGGAACAACACATTTTCTACATAGTGCAACATTAGAGTTTGCAGTACTAAAGCAAGTCAATGGCTGTTCCATTCCAAATGGTACCAGGTAGGTTCCTCAATTCAGCTTGCATTGGTGTATTCCATGGCACTGAGCACTCTACATGCAATATGTGCGCAGTTACAAATCACACTGAGTAGTTATGTACACAGCTTTACCACGAAATGCATTGAATAGAAAGTAAAGCTTTGAAAACAATGGAGTGTCAAGTACGATTTTGGTGAATACAAGTATGTGCTAACATGATGTAAACCTTATTATTATACTCACCATATGATTTAGAATCGTCTGCAACCAATTTTATGAGTGTCCTGCCTAAACTCCAGAATTTACTTTCAGGAACAACACATTTTCTACATAGTGCAACATTAGAGTTTGCAGTAGTAAAGCAAGTCAATGGCTGTTCCATTCCAAATGGTACCAGGTAGGTTCCTCAATTCAGCTTGCATTGGTGTATTCCATGGCACTGAGTACTCTACATGCAATATCTGCGCAGTTCCAAATCACACTGAGTAGTTATGTACACAACCTTACCACGAAATGCATGAATAGAAAGTAAAGCATTGAACACAATGGAGTGTCAAGTACAATTTTGGTGAAAACAAGTATGTGCTAACATGATGTAAACCTTATTATTATACACACCATATGATTTAGAATCGTCTGCAACCGATTTTATGACTGTGCTACCTAAGCTCCAGTACTTCGTTTCAGTAAAAAGCATTCTCTACATAGTGGAACATTAGAGTTTGCAGTACTAAAGCAAGTCAATTGCTCTTCCATTCCAAATGGTACCAGGTAGGTTCCTCAATTCAGCTTGCATTGGTGTATTCCATGGCACTGAGCACTCTTAATGCAATATCTATACAGTTCCAAATCACATGGAGTAGTTATGTACACAACCTTACCACAAAATGCATTCAATAGAAAGTAAAGCATTCAACACAATGGAGTGCCAAGTACATTTTGCTAAAAACAGTATTTGCTAACATGATGTAAACCTTATTACTATACTCACCATGTGATTTAGAATAGTATGCAAACAATTTTATGAGTGTGCTACCTGAGCGCCAGAATTTACTTTCAGTAACAACACATTTTCTACATAGTGCAACATTAGAGTTTGCAGTTCTAAAGCAAGTCAATTGCTGTTCCATTCCAAATGGTACCAGGTAAGTTCCTGAATTCAGCTTGCATTGGTGTATTCCATGGCACTGAGCACTATACATGCAATATCTATACAGTTCCAAATCACCCTGACTATGTATATACACAATCTTATCACAAAATACTTTGAATATAACGTATTGCCTTCAACTCAATGGAGTGTACAGCTCGATTTTGCTGAAAACTATTAAGTCCTAACACGATGTAAACCTTATTTTTACAGTATGATTTAGAGTAGTCTGCAACCAATTTTATGAGTGTGCTATCTATGAACCTGAATCATGTTCTCTACACAGTTGAACATTAGTGATTGTACTGCTATCATGATGTAAACCTTATTATTATACTCACCATATGGTTCAGAATCGTCTGCAACCAATTTTATGTGTGTGCTTCCTAATCTCCAGAATTTACTTTCAGTAACAACACATTCTCTACATGGTGGGACATTAGAGTTTGCAGTACTAAAGCAAGGCAATGGCTGTTCCATTCCAAATGGTACCAGGTAGGTTCCTATATTCAGCTTGCATTGGTGTATTCCATGGCACTGACCACTCTACATGCAATATCTACACTGTTCCAAATCACCCTGAGTAGTTATGTACACAACCTTACCAGAAAATGCATTGAATACAAAGTAAAGCATTCAACACAATGGAGTGCCAAGTACATTTTCCTAAAAACAGTATTTGCTAACATGATGTAAACCTTATTATTAATCTCACCATGTGATTTAGAATAGACTGCAAACAATTTTATGAGTGTGCTACCTAAGCTCCAGAATTTACTTTCAGTAACAACACATTTTCTAAACAGTGCAACATTAGAGTTTGCAGTTCTAAAGCAAGTCAATGGCTGTTCCATTCCAAATGGTACCAGGTAGGTTCCTGAATTCAGCTTGCATTGGTGTATTCCATGGCACTGAGCACTAGACATGCAATATCTATACAGTTCCAAATCACCCTGACTATGTATATACACAATCTTATCGCAAAATACTTTGAATATAACGTATTGCCTTCAACTCAATGGAGTGTACAGTTCAATTTTGCTGAAAACTAGTAAGTCCTAACATGATGTAAGCCTTATTATTACAGTATGATTTAGAGTAGTCTGCAACCAATTTTATGAGTGTGCTATCTATGAACCTGAAGTTATTTTCTGTAACATCATGTTCTCTACACAGTTGAACATTAGTGATTGCACTGCTAAACCAAGAAAATGGCTGTTCCACTCCAAATACTACCAGGTACGTTCCTGAATTCAACTTGCATTGTAGTATTCCTTGGCACTGAGCAATGTTCATGCAATATCTGCACAGCTCCAAATCACACTGAGTAGTTATGTACACAACCTTACCACGAAATGCATTGAATAGAAGGAAAAGCATTGAACACAATGGAGTGTCAAGTACAATTTTGCTGAAAACTAGTATGTGCTGACATGATGTAAACCTTATTATTATACTCACCATATGATTCAGAATTGTCTGCAACCAATTTTATGTGTGTGCTTCCTAATCTCCAGAATTTACTTTCAGTAACGACACATTCTCTACATGGTGGGACATTAGAGTTTGCAGTACTAAAGCAAGTCAATGGCTGTTCCATTCCAAATGGTACCAGATAGGTTCCTATATTCAGCTGGCATTGGTGTATTCCATGGCACTGACCACTCTACATGCAATATCTACACTGTTCCAAATCACCCTGAGTAGTTATGTACACAACCTTACCAGAAAATGCATTGAATAGAAAGTAAAGCATTCAACACAATGGAGTGCCAAGTACAATTTTGCTAAAAACAGGTATTTGCTAACATGATGTAAACCTTATTATTATACTCACCATATGATTTAGAATAGTCTGCAAACAATTTTATGAGTGTGCTACCTAAGCTCCAGAATTTACTTTCAGTAACAACACATTTTCTACATAGTAGAACATTAGAGATTGCAGTACTAAAGCAAGTCAATAGCTGTTCCATTCCAAATGGTACCAGGTAGGTTCCTATATTCAGCTTGCATTGGTGTATTCAATGGCACTGAGCACTCTACATGCAATATCTACACAGTTCCAAATCACATGGAGTAGTTATGTACACAACCTTACCACAAAATGCATTGAATAGAAAGTAAAGCATTGAACTCAATGGAGTCTCAAGTACAATTTTGCTGAAAACAAGTATGTGCTAACATGATGTAAACCTTATTATTATACTCACCATATGATTTATAATCGTCTGCAACCAATTTTATGACTGTGCTACCTAAGCTCCAGAATTTACTTTCAGTAACAACACATTTTCTACATAGTGCAACATTAGAGTTTGCAGTACTAACGCAAGTCAATGGCTGTTCCATTCCAAATGGTACCAGGTAGGTTCCTCAATTCAGCTTGCATTGGTGTATTCCATGGCACTGAGCACTCTACATGCAATATCTGCGCAGTTCCAAATCACACTGAGTAGTTATATGCACAACCTTACCACGAAATGCATTGAATACAAAGTAAAGCATTCAACACAATGGAGTGCCAAGTACATTTTCCTAAAAACAGTATTTGCTAACATGATGTAAACCTTATTATTAATCTCACCATGTGATTTAGAATAGACTGCAAACAATTTTATGAGTGTGCTACCTAAGCTCCAGAATTTACTTTCAGTAACAACACATTTTCTAAACAGTGCAGCATTAGAGTTTGCAGTTCTAAAGCAAGTCAATGGCTGTTCCATTCCAAATGGTACCAGGTAGGTTCCTGAATTCAGCTTGCATTGGTGTATTCCATGGCACTGAGCACTAGACATGCAATATCTATACAGTTCCAAATCACCCTGACTATGTATATACACAATCTTATCACAAAATACTTTGAATATAACGTATTGCCTTCAACTCAATGGAGTGTACAGTTCAATTTTGCTGAAAACTAGTAAGTCCTAACATGATGTAAGCCTTATTATTACAGTATGATTTAGAGTAGTCTGCAACCAATTTTATGAGTGTGCTATCTATGAACCTGAAGTTATTTTCTGTAACATCATGTTCTCTACACAGTTGAACATTAGTGATTGCACTGCTAAACCAAGAAAATGGCTGTTCCACTCCAAATACTACCAGGTACGTTCCTGAATTCAACTTGCATTGTAGTATTCCTTGGCACTGAGCAATGTTCATGCAATATCTGCACAGCTCCAAATCACACTGAGTAGTTATGTACACAACCTTACCACGAAATGCATTGAATAGAAGGAAAAGCATTGAACACAATGGAGTGTCAAGTACAATTTTGCTGAAAACTAGTATGTGCTGACATGATGTAAACCTTATTATTATACTCACCATATGATTCAGAATTGTCTGCAACCAATTTTATGTGTGTGCTTCCTAATCTCCAGAATTTACTTTCAGTAACGACACATTCTCTACATGGTGGGACATTAGAGTTTGCAGTACTAAAGCAAGTCAATGGCTGTTCCATTCCAAATGGTACCAGATAGGTTCCTATATTCAGCTGGCATTGGTGTATTCCATGGCACTGAGCACTCTACATGCAATATCTACACTGTTCCAAATCACCCTGAGTAGTTATGTACACAACCTTACCAGAAAATGCATTGAATAGAAAGTAAAGCATTCAACACAATGGAGTGCCAAGTACAATTTTGCTAAAAACAGGTATTTGCTAACATGATGTAAACCTTATTATTATACTCACCATATGATTTAGAATAGTCTGCAAACAATTTTATGAGTGTGCTACCTAAGCTCCAGAATTTACTTTCAGTAACAACACATTTTCTACATAGTAGAACATTAGAGTTTGCAGTACTAAAGCAAGTCAATGGCTGTTCCATTCCAAATGGTACCAGGTAGGTTCCTCAATTCAGCTTGCATTGGTGTATTCAATGGCACCGAGCACTCTACAAGCAATATCTACACAGTTCCAAATCACATGGAGTAGTTATGTGCACAACCTTACCACAAAATGCATTGAATATAAAGTAAAGCATTGAACTCAATGGAGTCTCAAGTACAATTTTGCTGAAAACAAGTATGTGCTAACATGATGTAAACCTTATTATTATACTCACCATATGATTTAGAATCGTTTGCAACCAATTTTATGAGTCTGCTACCTAAACTCCAGAATTTACTTTCAGGAACAACACATTTTCTACATAGTGCAACATTAGAGTTTGCAGTACTAAAGCAAGTCAATGGCTGTTCCATTCGAAATGGTAACAGGTAGGTTCCTCAATTCAGCTTGCATTGGTGTATTCCATGGCACTGAGCACTCTACATGCAATATCTGCGCAGTTACAAATCACACTGAGTAGTTATGTACACAGCTTTACCACGAAATGCATTGAATAGACAGTAAAGCTTTGAACACAATGGAGTGTCAAGTACGATTTTGGTGAATACAAGTATGTGCTAACATGATGTAAACCTTATTATTATACTCACCATATTATTTAGAATCGTCTGCAACCAATTTTATGAGTGTCCTGCCTAAACTCCAGAATTTACTTTCAGGAACAACACATTTTCTACATAGTGCAACATTAGAGTTTGCAGTAGTAAAGCAAGTCAATGGCTGTTCCATTCCAAATGGTACCAGGTAGGTTCCTTAATTCAGCTTGCATTTGTGTATTCCATGGCACTGAGCACTCTACATGCAATATCTGCGCAGTTCCAAATCACACTGAGTAGTTATGTACACAACCTTACCACGAAATGCATGAATAGAAAGTAAAGCATTGAACACAATGGAGTGTCAAGTACAATTTTGGTGAAAACAAGTATATGCTAACATGATGTAAACCTTATTATTATACTCACCATATGATTTAGAATCGTCTGCAACCGATTTTATGACTGTGCTACCTAAGCTCCAGAACTTCGTTTCACTAACAACGCATTCTCTACATAGTGGAACATTAGAGTTTGCAGTACTAAAGCAAGTCGATTGCTCTTCCATTCCAAATGGTACCAGGTAGGATCCTCAATTCAGCTTGCATTGGTGTATTTCATGGCACTGAGCACTCTTAATGCAATATCTATACAGTTCCAAATCACCCTGAGTAGTTATTTACACAACCTTACCACAAAATGCATTCAATAGAAAGTAAAGCATTCAACACAATGGAGTGCCAAGTACATTTTGCTAAAAACAGTATTTGCTAACATGATGTAAACCTTATTATTACAGTATGATTTAGAGTAGTCTGCAACCAATTTTATGAGTGTGCTACCTGAGCTCCAGAATTTACTTTCAGTAACAACACATTTTCTACATAGTGCAACATTAGAGTTTGCAGTACTAAAGCAAGTCAATGGCTGTTCCATTCCAAATGGTACCAGGTAGGTTCCTCAATTCAGCTTGCATTGGTGTATTCCATCGCACTGAGCACTCTACATGCAATATCTGCGCAGTTCCAAATCACACTGAGTAGTTATGTGCACAACCTTACCACAAAATGCATTGAATGGAAAGTAAAGCATTGAACTCAATGGAGTGTCAAGTAAAATTTCGCTGAAAACTAGTATGTGCTAACATGATGTAAACCTTATTATTATACTCACCATATGATTTAGAATCGTCTGCAACAGATTTTATGACTGTGCTACCTAAGCTCCAGAACTTAGTTTCAGTAACAACGCATTCTCTACATAGTGGAACATTAGAGTTTGCAGTACTAAAGCAAGTCAATTGCTCTTCCATTCTAAATGGTACCAGGTAGGTTCCTCAATTCAGCTTGCATTGGTGTATTCCATGGCACTGAGCACTCTTAATGCAATATCTATACAGTTCCAAATCACCCTGAGTAGTTATGTACACAACCTTACCACAAAATGCATTGAATACAAAGTAAACCATTCAACACAATGGAGTGCCAAGTACATTTTGCTAAAAACAGTATTTGCTAACATGATGTAAACCTTATTACTATACTCACCATGTGATTTAGAATAGTATGCAAACAATTTTATGAGTGTGCTACCTGAGCTCCAGAATCTACTTTCAGTAACAACACATTTTCTACATAGTGCAACATTAGAGTTTGCAGTTCTAAAGCAAGTCAATGGCTGTTCCATTCCAAATGGTACCAGGTAGGTTCCTGAATTCAGCTTGCATTGGTGTATTCCATGGCACTGAGCACTATACATGCAATATCTATACAGTTCCAAATCACCCTGACTATGTATATACACAATCTTATCACAAAATACTTTGAATATCACGTATTGCCTTCAACTCAATGGAGTGTACACATCAATTTTGCTGAAAACTAGTAAGTCCTAACATGATGTAAGCCTTATTATTACAGTATGATTTAGAGTAGTCTGCAACCAATTTTATGAGTGTGCTATCTATGAACCTGAATCATGTTCTCTACACAGTTGAACATTAGTGATTGCACTGCTAACATGATGTAAACCTTATTATTATACTCACCATATGATTCAGAATCGTCTGCAACCAATTTTATGTGTGTGCTTCCTAATCTCCAGAATTTACTTTCAGTAACAACACATTCTCTACATGGTGGGACATTAGAATTTGCAGTACTAAAGCAAGTCAATGGCTGTTCCATTCCAAATGGTACCAGGTAGGTTCCTATATTCAGCTTGCATTGGTGTATTCCATGGCACTGAGCACTCTACATGCAATATCTACACTGTTCCAAATCACCCTGAGTAGTTATGTACACAACCTTACCAGAAAATGCATTGAATAGAAAGTAAAGCATTCAACACAATGGAGTGTCAAGTACAATTTTGCTAAAAACAGGTATTTGCTAACATGATGTAAACCTTATTATTATACTCACCATATGATTTAGAATAGTCTGCAAACAATTTTATGAGTGTGCTACCTAAGCTCCAGAATTTACTTTCAGTAACAACACATTCTCTACATAGTGGAACATTAGAGTTTGCAGTACTGAAGCAAGTCAATGCCTGTTCCATTACAAATGGTACCAGGTAGGTTCCTATATTCAGCTTGCATTGGTGTATTCAATGGCACTGAGCACTCTACATGCAATATCTACACAGTTCCAAATCACCCTGAGTAGTTATGTACACAACCTTACCACAAAATGCATTGAATAGAAAGTAAAGCATTGAACTCAATGGACTCTCAAGTACAATTTTGCTAAAAACAAGTATGTGCTAACATGATGTAAACCTTATTATTATACTCACCATATGATTTAGAATCGTCTGCAACCAATTTTATGACTGTGCTACCTAAGCTCCAGAATTTACTTTCAGTAACAACACATTTTCTACATAGTTCAACATTAGAGTTTGCAGTACTAACGCAAGTCAATGGCTGTTCCATTCCAAATGGTACCAGGTAGGTTCCTATATTCAGCTTGCATTGTGTACTCCATGGCACTGAGCACTCTACATGCAATATCTACACAGTTCCAAATCACACTGAGTAGTTATGTACACAACCTTACCACAAAATGCATTGAATACAAAAGCATTCAACACAATGGAGTGTCAAGTACAATTTTGCTGAAAACTAGTATGTGCTAACATGATGTAAACCTTATTATTATACTCACCATATGATTCAGAATCGTCTGCAACCAATTTTATGTGTCTGCTACCTAATCTCCATAATTTACTTTCAGTAACTACACATTCTCTACATAGTGGAACTTTAGAGTTTGCAGTACTAAAGCAAGTCAATGGCTGTTCCATTCCAAATGGTACCAGGTAGGTTCCTCAATTCAGCTTGCATTGGTGTATTCCATGGCACTGAGCACTCTACATGCAATATCTGCGCAGTTCCAAATCACACTGAGTAGTTATGTACACAACCTTACCACGAAATGCATTGAATAGAAAGTAAAGCATTGAACACAATGGAGTGTCAAGTACAATTTTGGTGAAAACAAGTATGTGCTAACATGATGTAAACCTTATTATTATACTCACCATATGATTTAGAATCGTCTGCAACCGATTTTATGACTGTGCTCCCTAAGCTCCAGAACTTACTTTCAGTAACAACGCATTCTCTACATGGTGGAACATTAGAGTTTGCAGTACTAAGGCAAGTCAATTGCTCTTCCATTCCAAATGGTACCAGGTAGGTTCCTGAATTCAGCTTGCATTGGTGTATTCCATGGCACTGAGCACTCTTAATTCAATATCTATACAGTTCCAAATCACCCTGAGTAGTTATGTACACAACCTTACCACAAAATTCATTGAATACAAAGAAAAGCATTCAACACAATGGAGTGCCAAGTACATTTTGCTAAAAACAGTATTTGCTAACATGATGTAAACCTTATTACTATACTCACCATGTGATTTAGAATAGTATGCAAACAATTTTATGAGTGTGCTACCTGAGCGCCAGAATTTACTTTCAGTAACAACACATTTTCTACATAGTGCAACATTAGAGTTTGCAGTTCTAAAGCAAGTCAATGGCTGTTCCATTCCAAATGGTACCAGGTAGGTTCCTGAATTCAGCTTGCATTGGTGTATTCCATGGTACTGAGCACTATACATGCAATATCTATACAGTTCCAAATCACCCTGACTATGTATATACACAATCTTATCACAAAATACTTTGAATATAACGTATTGCCTTCAACTCAATGGAGTATACAGTTCGATTTTGCTGAAAACTAGTAAGTCCTAACATGATGTAAGCCTTATTATTACAGTATGATTTAGAGTAGTCTGCAACCAATTTTATGAGTGTGCTATCTATGAACCTGAATCATGATCTCTACACAGTTGAACATTAGTGATTGTACTGCTAACATGATGTAAACCTTATTATTATACTCACCATATGGTTCAGAATCGTCTGCAACCAATTTTATGTGTGTGCTTCCTAATCTCCAGAATTTACTTTCAGTAACAACACATTCTCTACATGGTGGGACATTAGAGTTTGCAGTACTAAAGCAAGGCAATGGCTGTTCCATTCCAAATGGTACCAGGTAGGTTCCTATATTCAGCTTGCATTGGTGTATTCCATGGCACTGACCACTCTACATGCAATATCTACACTGTTCCAAATCACCCTGAGTAGTTATGTACACAACCTTACCAGAAAATGCATTGAATAGAAAGTAAAGCATTCAACACAATGGAGTGCCAAGTACAATTTTGCTAAAAACAGGTATTTGCTAACATGATGTAAACCTTATTATTATACTCACCATATGATTTAGAATAGTCTGCAAACAATTTTATGAGTGTGCTACCTAAGCTCCAGAATTTACTTTCAGTAACAACACATTCTCTACATAGTGGAACATTAGAGTTTGCAGTAGTAAAGCAAGTCAATGGCTGTTCCATTCCAAATGGTACCAGGTAGGTTCCTATATTCAGCTTGCATTGGTGTATTCAATGGCACCGAGCACTCTACATGCAATATCTACACAGTTCCAAATCACATGGAGTAGTTATGTACACAACCTTACCACAAAATGCATTGAATAGAAAGTAAAGCATTCAACACAATGGAGTGCCAAGTACATTTTGCTAAAAACAGTATTTGCTAACATGATGTAAACCTTATTATTAATCTCACCATGTGATTTAGAATAGACTGCAAACAATTTTATGAGTGTGCTACCTGAGCTCCAGAATTTACTTTCAGAAACAACACATTTTCGAAACAGTGCAACATTAGAGTTTGCAGTTCTAAAGCAAGTCAATGGCTGTTCCATTCCAAATGGTACCAGGTAGGTTCCTGAATTCAGCTTGCATTGGTGTATTCTATGGCACTGAGCACTAGACATGCAATATCTATACAGTTCCAAATCACCCTGACTATGTATATACACAATCTTATCACAAAATACTTTGAATATAACGTATTGCCTTCAACTCAATGGAGTGTACAGTTCAATTTTGCTGAAAACTAGTAAGTCCTAACATGATGTAAGCCTTATTATTACAGTATGATTTAGAGTAGTCTGCAACCAATTTTATGAGTGTGCTATCTATGAACCTGAAGTTATTTTCTGTAACATCATGTTCTCTACACAGTTGAACATTAGTGATTGCACTGCTAAACCAAGAAAATGGCTCTTCCACTCCAAATCCTACCAGGTACGTTCCTGAATTCAACTTGCATTGTAGTATTCCTTGCCACTGAGCAATGTTCATGCAATATCTGCACAGCTCCAAATCACACTGAGTAGTTATGTACACAACCTTACCACGAAATGCATTGAATAGAAGGAAAAGCATTGAACACAAAGGAGTGTCAAGTACAATTTTGCTGAAAGCTAGTATGTGCTGACATGATGTAAACCTTATTATTATACTCACCATATGATTCAGAATCGTCTGCAACCAATTTTATGTGTGTGCTTCCTAATCTCCAGAATTTACTTTCAGTAACAACACATTCTCTACACGGTGGGACATTAGAGTTTGCAGTACTAAAGCAAGTCAATGGCTGTTCCATTCCAAATGGTACCAGGTAGGTTCCTATATTCAGCTTGCATTGGTGTATTCCATGGCACTGAGCACTCTACATGCAATATCTACACTGTTCCAAATCACCCTGAGTAGTTATGTACACAACCTTACCAGAAAATGCATTGAATAGAAAGTAAAGCATTCAACACAATGGAGTGCCAAGTACAATTTTGCTAAAAACAGGTATTTCCTAACATGATGTAAACCTTATTATTATACATACCATATGATTTAGAATAGTCTGCAAACAATTTTATGAGTGTGCTACCTAAGCACCAGAATTTACTTTCAGTAACAACACATTCTCTACATAGTGGAACATTAGAGATTGCAGTGCTGTAGCAAGTCAATGGCTGTTCCATTCCAAATGGTACCAGGCAGGTTCCTATATTCGGCTTGCATTGGTGTATTCAATGGCACTGAGCACTCTACATGCAATATCTGCGCAGTTCCAAATCACACTGAGTAGTTATGTACACAACTTTACCACGAAATGCATTGAATAGAAAGTAAAGCTTTGAACACAATGGAGTGTCAAGTACAATTTTGGTGAATACAAGTATGTGCTTACATGATGTAAACCTTATTATTATACTCACCATATGATTTAGAATCATCTGCAACCAATTTTATGAGTGTGCTACCTAAACTCCAGAATTTACTTTCAGGAACAACACATTTTCTACATAGTGCAACATTAGAGTTTGCAGTACTAAAGCAAGTCAATGGCTGTTCCATTCCAAATGGTACCAGGTAGGTTCCTCTATTCAGCTTGCATTGGTGTATTCCATGGCACTGAGCACTCTACATGCAATATCTGCGCAGTTCCAAATCACACTGAGTAGTTATGTACACAACCTTACCACGAAATGCATTGAATAGAAAGTAAAGCATTGAACACAATGGAGTTTCAAGTAAAATTTGGTGAAAACAAGTATGTGCTAACATGATGTAAACCTTATTATTATACTCACCATATGATTTAGAATCGTCTGCAACCGATTTTATGACTGTGCTCCCTAAGCTCCAGAACTTACTTTCAGTAACAACGCATTCTCTACATAGTGGAACATTAGAGTTTGCAGTACTAAAGCAAGTCAATTGCTCTTCCATTCCAAATGGTACCAGGTAGGTTCCTGAATTCAGCTTGCATTGGTGTATTCCATGGCACTGAGCACTCTTAATGCAATATCTATACAGTTCCAAATCACCCTGAGTAGTTATGTACACAACCTTACCACAAAATGCATTGAATACAAAGAAAAGCATTCAACACAATGCAGTGCCAAGTACATATTGCTAAAAACAGTATTTGTTAACATGATGTAAACCTTATTACTATACTCACCATGTGATTTAGAATAGTATGCAAACAATTTTATGAGTGTGCTACCTGAGCTCCAGAATTTACTTTCAGTAACAACACATTTTCTACATAGTGCAACATTAGAGTTTGCAGTTCTAAAGCAAGTCAATGGCTGTTCCATTCCAAATGGTACCAGGTAGGTTCCTGAATTCAGCTTGCATTGGTGTATTCCATGGCACTGAGCACTATACATGCAATATCTATACAGTTCCAAATCACCCTGACTATGTATATACACAATCTTATCACAAAATACTTTGAATATAACGTATTGCCTTCAACTCAATGGAGTATACAGTTCGATTTTGCTGAAAACTAGTAAGTCCTAACATGATGTAAGCCTTATTATTACAGTATGATTTAGAGTAGTCTGCAACCAATTTTATGAGTGTGCTATCTATGAACCTGAATCATGCTCTCTACACAGTTGAACATTAGTGATTGTACTGCTAACATGATGTAAACCTTATTATTATACTCACCATATGATTCAGAATCGTCTGCAACCAATTTTATGTGTGTGCTTCCTAATCTCCAGAATTTACTTTCAGTAACAACACATTCTCTACATGGTGGGACATTAGAGTTTGCAGTACTAAAGCAAGTCAATGGCTGTTCCATTCCAAATGGTACCAGGTAGGTTCCTATATTCAGCTGGCATTGGTGTATTCCATGGCACTGACCACTCTACATGCAATATCTACACTGTTCCAAATCACCCTGAGTAGTTATGTACACAACCTTACCAGAAAATGCATTGAATAGAAAGTAAAGCATTCAACACAATGGAGTGCCAAGTACAATTTTGCTAAAAACAGGTATTTGCTAACATGATGTAAACCTTATTATTATACTCACCATATGATTTGGAATAGTCTGCAAACAATTTTATGAGTGTGCTACCTAAGCTCCAGAATTTACTTTCAGTAACAACACATTCTCTACATAGTAGAACATTAGAGTTTGCAGTACTAAAGCAAGTCAATGGCTGTTCCATTCCAAATGGTACCAGGTAGGTTCCTATATTCAGCTTGCATTGTTGTATTCAATGGCACCGAGCACTCTACAAGCAATATCTACACAGTTCCAAATCACATGGAGTAGTTATGTGCACAACCTTACCACAAAATGCATTGAATAGAAAGTAAAGCATTGAACTCAATGGAGTCTCAAGTACAATTTTGCTGAAAACAAGTATGTGCTAACATGATGTAAACCTTATTATTATACTCACCATATGATTTAGAATCGTCTGCAACCGATTTTATGACTGTGCTACCTAAGCTCCAGAACTTACTTTCAGAAACAACGCATTCTCTACATAGTGGAACATTAGAGTTTGCAGTACTAAAGCAAGTCAATTGCTCTTCCATTCCAAATGGTACCAGGTAGGTTCCTGAATTCAGCTTGCATTGGTGTATTCCATGGCACTGAGCACTCTTAATGCAATATCTATACAGTTCCAAATCACCCTGAGTGGTTATGTACACAACCTTACCACAAAATGCATTGAATACAAAGAAAAGCATTCAACACAATGGAGTGCCAAGTACATTTTGCTAAAAACAGTATTTGCTAACATGATGTAAACCTTATTACTATACTCACCATGTGATTTAGAATAGTATGCAAACAATTTTATGAGTGTGCTACCTAAGCTCCAGAATTTACTTTCAGTAACAACACATTTTCTACATAGTTCAACATTAGAGTTTGCAGTACTAACGCAAGTCAATGGCTGTTCCATTCCAAATGGTACCAGGTAGGTTCCTATATTCAGCTTGCATTGTGTACTCCATGGCACTGAGCACTCTACATGCAATATCTACACAGTTCCAAATCACACTGAGTAGTTATGTACACAACCTTACCACGAAATGCATTGAATAGAAAGTAAAGCATTGAACACAATGGAGTGTCAAGTACAATTTTGGTGAAAACAAGTATGTGCTAACATGATGTAAACCTTATTATTATACTCACCATATGATTTAGAATCGTCTGCAACCAATTTTATGATGGTGCTACCTAAGCTCCAGAATTTACTTTCAGGAACAATGCATTCTCTACATAGTGGAACATTAGAGTTTGCAGTACTAAAGCAAGTCAATGGCTGTTCCATTCCAAATGGTACCAGGTAGGTTCCTCAATTCAGCTTGCATTGGTGTATTCCATGGCACTGAGCACTCTACATGCAATATCTGCGCAGTTCCAAATCACACTGAGTAGTTATGTACACAACTTTACCACGAAATGCATTGAATAGAAAGTAGAGCTTTGAACACAATGGAGTGTCAAGTACAATTTTGGTGAATACAAGTATGTGCTTACATGATGTAAACCTTATTATTATACTCACCATATGATTTAGAATCATCTGCAACCAATTTTATGAGTGTGCTACCTAAACTCCAGAATTTACTTTCAGGAACAACACATTTTCTACATAGTGCAACATTAGAGTTCGCAGTACTAAAGCAAGTCAATGGCTGTTCAATTCCAAATGGTACCAGGTAGGTTCCTCAATTCAGCTTGCATTGGTGTATTCCATGGCACTGAGCACTCTACATGCAATATCTGCGCAGTTCCAAATCACACTGAGTAGTTATGTACACAACCTTACCACGAAATGCATTGAATAGAAAGTAAAGCATTGAACACAATGGAGTGTCAAGTACAATTTTGGTGAAAACAAGTATGTGCTAACATGATGTAAACCTTATTATTATACTCACCATATGATTTAGAATCGTCTGCAACCGATTTTATGACTGTGCTACCTAAGCTCCAGAACTTAGTTTCAGTAACAACGCATTCTCTACATAGTGGAACATTAGAGTTTGCAGTACTAAAGCAAGTCAATTGCTCTTCCATTCTAAATGGTACCAGGTAGGTTCCTCAATTCAGCTTGCATTGGTGTATTCCATGGCACTGAGCACTCTTAATGCAATATCTATACAGTTCCAAATCACCCTGAGTAGTTATGTACACAACCTTACCACAAAATGCATTGAATACAAAGTAAACCATTCAACACAATGGAGTGCCAAGTACATTTTGCTAAAAACAGTATTTGCTAACATGATGTAAACCTTATTACTATACTCACCATGTGATTTAGAATAGTATGCAAACAATTTTATGAGTGTGCTACCTGAGCTCCAGAATCTACTTTCAGTAACAACACATTTTCTACATAGTGCAACATTAGAGTTTGCAGTTCTAAAGCAAGTCAATGGCTGTTCCATTCCAAATGGTACCAGGTAGGTTCCTGAATTCAGCTTGCATTGGTGTATTCCATGGCACTGAGCACTATACATGCAATATCTATACAGTTCCAAATCACCCTGACTATGTATATACACAATCTTATCACAAAATACTTTGAATATCACGTATTGCCTTCAACTCAATGGAGTGTACACATCAATTTTGCTGAAAACTAGTAAGTCCTAACATGATGTAAGCCTTATTATTACACTATGATTTAGAGTAGTCTGCAACCAATTTTATGAGTGTGCTATCTATGAACCTGAATCATGTTCTCTACACAGTTGAACATTAGTGATTGCACTGCTAACATGATGTAAACCTTATTATTATACTCACCATATGATTCAGAATCGTCTGCAACCAATTTTATGTCTGTGCTTCCTAATCTCCAGAATTTACTTTCAGTAACAACACATTCTCTACATAGTGGAACATTAGAGTTTGCAGTACTGAAGCAAGTCAATGCCTGTTCCATTACAAATGGTACCATGTAGGTTCCTATATTCAGCTTGCATTGTGTACTCCATGGCACTGAGCACTCTACATGCAATATCTACACAGTTCCAAATCACACTGAGTAGTTATGTACACAACCTTACCACGAAATGCATTGAATAGAAAGTAAAGCATTGAACACAATGGAGTGTCAAGTACAATTTTGGTGAAAACAAGTATGTGCTAACATGATGTAAACCTTATTATTATACTCACCATATGATTTAGAATCGTCTGCAACCAATTTTATGATGGTGCTACCTAAGCTCCAGAATTTACTTTCAGGAACAACGCATTCTCTACATAGTGGAACATTAGAGTTTGCAGTACTAAAGCAAGTCAATGGCTGTTCCATTCCAAATGGTACCAGGTAGGTTCCTCAATTCAGCTTGCATTGGTGTATTCCATGGTAACTGAGCACTCTACATGCAATATCTGCGCAATTCCAAATCACACTGAGTAGTTATGTACACAACTTTACCACGAAATGCATTGAATAGAAAGTAGAGCTTTGAACACAATGGAGAGTCAAGTACAATTTTGGTGAATACAAGTATGTGCTTACATGATGTAAACCTTATTATTATACTCACCATATGATTTAGAATCATCTGCAACCAATTTTATGAGTGTGCTACCTAAACTACAGAATTTACTTTCAGGAACAACACATTTTCTACATAGTGCAACATTAGAGTTCGCAGTACTAAAGCAAGTCAATGGCTGTTCAATTCCAAATGGTACCAGGTAGGTTCCTCAATTCAGCTTGCATTGGTGTATTCCATGGCACTGAGCACTCTACATGCAATATCTGCGCAGTTCCAAATCACACTGAGTAGTTATGTACACAACCTTACCACGAAATGCATTGAATAGAAAGTAAAGCATTGAACACAATGGAGTGTCAAGTACAATTTTGGTGAAAACAAGTATGTGCTAACATGATGTAAACCTTATTATTATACTCACCATATGATTTAGAATCGTCTGCAACCGATTTTATGACTGTGCTACCTAAGCTCCAGAACTTACTTTCAGTAACAACGCATTCTCTACATGGTGGAACATTAGAGTTTGCAGTACTAAGGCAAGTCAATTGCTCTTCCATTCCAAATGGTACCAGGTAGGTTCCTGAATTCAGCTTGCATTGGTGTATTCCATGGCACTGAGCACTCTTAATTCAATATCTATACAGTTCCAAATCACCCTGAGTAGTTATGTACACAACCTTACCACAAAATTCATTGAATACAAAGAAAAGCATTCAACACAATGGAGTGCCAAGTACATTTTGCTAAAAACAGTATTTGCTAACATGATGTAAACCTTATTACTATACTCACCATGTGATTTAGAATAGTATGCAAACAATTTTATGAGTGTGCTACCTGAGCGCCAGAATTTACTTTCAGTAACAACACATTTTCTACATAGTGCAACATTAGAGTTTGCAGTTCTAAAGCAAGTCAATGGCTGTTCCATTCCAAATGGTACCAGGTAGGTTCCTGAATTCAGCTTGCATTGGTGTATTCCATGGTACTGAGCACTATACATGCAATATCTATACAGTTCCAAATCACCCTGACTATGTATATACACAATCTTATCACAAAATACTTTGAATATAACGTATTGCCTTCAACTCAATGGAGTATACAGTTCGATTTTGCTGAAAACTAGTAAGTCCTAACATGATGTAAGCCTTATTATTACAGTATGATTTAGAGTAGTCTGCAACCAATTTTATGAGTGTGCTATCTATGAACCTGAATCATGATCTCTACACAGTTGAACATTAGTGATTGTACTGCTAACATGATGTAAACCTTATTATTATACTCACCATATGGTTCAGAATCGTCTGCAACCAATTTTATGTGTGTGCTTCCTAATCTCCAGAATTTACTTTCAGTAACAACACATTCTCTACATGGTGGGACATTAGAGTTTGCAGTACTAAAGCAAGGCAATGGCTGTTCCATTCCAAATGGTACCAGGTAGGTTCCTATATTCAGCTTGCATTGGTGTATTCCATGGCACTGACCACTCTACATGCAATATCTACACTGTTCCAAATCACCCTGAGTAGTTATGTACACAACCTTACCAGAAAATGCATTGAATAGAAAGTAAAGCATTCAACACAATGGAGTGCCAAGTACAATTTTGCTAAAAACAGGTATTTGCTAACATGATGTAAACCTTATTATTATACTCACCATATGATTTAGAATAGTCTGCAAACAATTTTATGAGTGTGCTACCTAAGCTCCAGAATTTACTTTCAGTAACAACACATTCTCTACATAGTGGAACATTAGAGTTTGCAGTAGTAAAGCAAGTCAATGGCTGTTCCATTCCAAATGGTACCAGGTAGGTTCCTATATTCAGCTTGCATTGGTGTATTCAATGGCACCGAGCACTCTACATGCAATATCTACACAGTTCCAAATCACATGGAGTAGTTATGTACACAACCTTACCACAAAATGCATTGAATAGAAAGTAAAGCATTCAACACAATGGAGTGCCAAGTACATTTTGCTAAAAACAGTATTTGCTAACATGATGTAAACCTTATTATTAATCTCACCATGTGATTTAGAATAGACTGCAAACAATTTTATGAGTGTGCTACCTGAGCTCCAGAATTTACTTTCAGAAACAACACATTTTCGAAACAGTGCAACATTAGAGTTTGCAGTTCTAAAGCAAGTCAATGGCTGTTCCATTCCAAATGGTACCAGGTAGGTTCCTGAATTCAGCTTGCATTGGTGTATTCTATGGCACTGAGCACTAGACATGCAATATCTATACAGTTCCAAATCACCCTGACTATGTATATACACAATCTTATCACAAAATACTTTGAATATAACGTATTGCCTTCAACTCAATGGAGTGTACAGTTCAATTTTGCTGAAAACTAGTAAGTCCTAACATGATGTAAGCCTTATTATTACAGTATGATTTAGAGTAGTCTGCAACCAATTTTATGAGTGTGCTATCTATGAACCTGAAGTTATTTTCTGTAACATCATGTTCTCTACACAGTTGAACATTAGTGATTGCACTGCTAAACCAAGAAAATGGCTCTTCCACTCCAAATCCTACCAGGTACGTTCCTGAATTCAACTTGCATTGTAGTATTCCTTGCCACTGAGCAATGTTCATGCAATATCTGCACAGCTCCAAATCACACTGAGTAGTTATGTACACAACCTTACCACGAAATGCATTGAATAGAAGGAAAAGCATTGAACACAAAGGAGTGTCAAGTACAAATTTGCTGAAAGCTAGTATGTGCTGACATGATGTAAACCTTATTATTATACTCACCATATGATTCAGAATCGTCTGCAACCAATTTTATGTGTGTGCTTCCTAATCTCCAGAATTTACTTTCAGTAACAACACATTCTCTACATGGTGGGACATTAGAGTTTGCAGTACTAAAGCAAGTCAATGGCTGTTCCATTCCAAATGGTACCAGGTAGGTTCCTATATTCAGCTTGCATTGGTGTATTCCATGGCACTGAGCACTCTACATGCAATATCTACACTGTTCCAAATCACCCTGAGTAGTTATGTACACAACCTTACCAGAAAATGCATTGAATAGAAAGTAAAGCATTCAACACAATGGAGTGCCAAGTACAATTTTGCTAAAAACAGGTATTTCCTAACATGATGTAAACCTTATTATTATACACACCATATGATTTAGAATAGTCTGCAAACAATTTTATCAGTGTGCTACCTAAGCACCAGAATTTACTTTCAGTAACAACACATTCTCTACATAGTGGAACATTAGAGATTGCAGTGCTGTAGCAAGTCAATGGCTGTTCCATTCCAAATGGTACCAGGCAGGTTCCTATATTCGGCTTGCATTGGTGTATTCAATGGCACTGAGCACTCTACATGCAATATCTGCGCAGTTCCAAATCACACTGAGTAGTTATGTACACAACTTTACCACGAAATGCATTGAATAGAAAGTAAAGCTTTGAACACAATGGAGTGTCAAGTACAATTTTGGTGAATACAAGTATGTGCTTACATGATGTAAACCTTATTATTATACTCACCATATGATTTAGAATCATCTGCAACCAATTTTATGAGTGTGCTACCTAAACTCCAGAATTTACTTTCAGGAACAACACATTTTCTACATAGTGCAACATTAGAGTTTGCAGTACTAAAGCAAGTCAATGGCTGTTCCATTCCAAATGGTACCAGGTAGGTTCCTCTATTCAGCTTGCATTGGTGTATTCCATGGCACTGAGCACTCTACATGCAATATCTGCGCAGTTCCAAATCACACTGAGTAGTTATGTACACAACCTTACCACGAAATGCATTGAATAGAAAGTAAAGCATTGAACACAATGGAGTTTCAAGTAAAATTTGGTGAAAACAAGTATGTGCTAACATGATGTAAACCTTATTATTATACTCACCATATGATTTAGAATCGTCTGCAACCGATTTTATGACTGTGCTCCCTAAGCTCCAGAACTTACTTTCAGTAACAACGCATTCTCTACATAGTGGAACATTAGAGTTTGCAGTACTAAAGCAAGTCAATTGCTCTTCCATTCCAAATGGTACCAGGTAGGTTCCTGAATTCAGCTTGCATTGGTGTATTCCATGGCACTGAGCACTCTTAATGCAATATCTATACAGTTCCAAATCACCCTGAGTAGTTATGTACACAACCTTACCACAAAATGCATTGAATACAAAGAAAAGCATTCAACACAATGCAGTGCCAAGTACATATTGCTAAAAACAGTATTTGCTAACATGATGTAAACCTTATTACTATACTCACCATGTGATTTAGAATAGTATGCAAACAATTTTATGAGTGTGCTACCTGAGCTCCAGAATTTACTTTCAGTAACAACACATTTTCTACATAGTGCAACATTAGAGTTTGCAGTTCTAAAGCAAGTCAATGGCTGTTCCATTCCAAATGGTACCAGGTAGGTTCCTGAATTCAGCTTGCATTGGTGTATTCCATGGCACTGAGCACTATACATGCAATATCTATACAGTTCCAAATCACCCTGACTATGTATATACACAATCTTATCACAAAATACTTTGAATATAACGTATTGCCTTCAACTCAATGGAGTATACAGTTCGATTTTGCTGAAAACTAGTAAGTCCTAACATGATGTAAGCCTTATTATTACAGTATGATTTAGAGTAGTCTGCAACCAATTTTATGAGTGTGCTATCTATGAACCTGAATCATGCTCTCTACACAGTTGAACATTAGTGATTGTACTGCTAACATGATGTAAACCTTATTATTATACTCACCATATGATTCAGAATCGTCTGCAACCAATTTTATGTGTGTGCTTCCTAATCTCCAGAATTTACTTTCAGTAACAACACATTCTCTACATGGTGGGACATTAGAGTTTGCAGTACTAAAGCAAGTCAATGGCTGTTCCATTCCAAATGGTACCAGGTAGGTTCCTATATTCAGCTGGCATTGGTGTATTCCATGGCACTGACCACTCTACATGCAATATCTACACTGTTCCAAATCACCCTGAGTAGTTATGTACACAACCTTACCAGAAAATGCATTGAATAGAAAGTAAAGCATTCAACACAATGGAGTGCCAAGTACAATTTTGCTAAAAACAGGTATTTGCTAACATGATGTAAACCTTATTATTATACTCACCATATGATTTGGAATAGTCTGCAAACAATTTTATGAGTGTGCTACCTAAGCTCCAGAATTTACTTTCAGTAACAACACATTCTCTACATAGTAGAACATTAGAGTTTGCAGTACTAAAGCAAGTCAATGGCTGTTCCATTCCAAATGGTACCAGGTAGGTTCCTATATTCAGCTTGCATTGTTGTATTCAATGGCACCGAGCACTCTACAAGCAATATCTACACAGTTCCAAATCACATGGAGTAGTTATGTGCACAACCTTACCACAAAATGCATTGAATAGAAAGTAAAGCATTGAACTCAATGGAGTCTCAAGTACAATTTTGCTGAAAACAAGTATGTGCTAACATGATGTAAACCTTATTATTATACTCACCATATGATTTAGAATCGTCTGCAACCGATTTTATGACTGTGCTACCTAAGCTCCAGAACTTACTTTCAGAAACAACGCATTCTCTACATAGTGGAACATTAGAGTTTGCAGTACTAAAGCAAGTCAATTGCTCTTCCATTCCAAATGGTACCAGGTAGGTTCCTGAATTCAGCTTGCATTGGTGTATTCCATGGCACTGAGCACTCTTAATGCAATATCTATACAGTTCCAAATCACCCTGAGTAGTTATGTACACAACCTTACCACAAAATGCATTGAATACAAAGAAAAGCATTCAACACAATGGAGTGCCAAGTACATTTTGCTAAAAACAGTATTTGCTAACATGATGTAAACCTTATTACTATACTCACCATGTGATTTAGAATAGTATGCAAACAATTTTATGAGTGTGCTACCTGAGCTCCAGAATTTACTTTCAGTAACAACACATTTTCTACATAGTGCAACATTAGAGTTTGCAGTTCTAAAGCAACTCAATGGCTGTTCCATTCCAAATGGTACCAGGTAGGTTCCTGAATTCAGCTTGCATTGGTGTATTCCATGGCACTGAGCACTAGACATGCAATATCTATACAGTTCCAAATCACCCTGACTATGTATATACACAATCTTATCACAAAATACTTTGAATATAACGTATTGCCTTCAACTCAATGGAGTATACAGTTCGATTTTGCTGAAAACTAGTAAGTCCTAACATGATGTAAGCCTTATTATTACAGTATGATTTAGAGTAGTCTGCAACCAATTTTATGAGTGTGCTATCTACGAACCTGAATCATGTTGTCTACACAGTTGCACATTAGTGATTGTACTGCTAACATGATGTAAACCTTATTATTATACTCACCATATGGTTCAGAATCGTCTGCAACCAATTTTATGTGTGTGCTTCCTAATCTCCAGAATTTACTTTCAGTAACAACACATTCTCTACATGGTGGGACATTAGAGTTTGCAGTTCTAAAGCAAGGCAATGGCTGTTCCATTCCAAATGGTACCAGGTAGGTTCCTATATTCTGCTTGCATTGGTGTATTCCATGGCACTGAGCACTCTACATGCAATATCTACACTGTTCCAAATCACACTGAGTAGTTATGTACACAACCTTACCAGAAAATGCATTGAATAGAAAGTAAAGCATTCAACACAATGGAGTGCCAAGTACAATTTTGCTAAAAACAGGTATTTCCTAACATGATGTAAACCTTATTATTATACTCACCATATGATTTAGAATAGTCTGCAAACAATTTTATGAGTGTGCTACCTAAGCACCAGAATTTACTTTCAGTAACAACACATTCTCTACATAGTGGAACATTAGAGATTGCAGTACTGTAGCAAGTCAATGGCTGTTCCACTCCAAATGGTACCAGGTCGGTTCCTATATTCGGCTTGCATTGGTGTATTCAATGGCACTGAGCACTCTGCATGCAATATCTGCGCAGTTCCAAATCACACTGAGTAGTTATGTACACAACTTTACCACGAAATGCATTGAATAGAAAGTAAAGCTTTGAACACAATGGTCTCAAGTACAATTTTGCTGAAAACAAGTATGTGCTAACATGATGTAAACCTTATTATTATACTCACCATATGATTTAGAATCGTCTGCAACCGATTTTATGACTGTGCTACCTAAGCTCCAGAACTTACTTTCAGTAACAACGCATTCTCTACATAGTGGAACATTAGAGTTTGCAGTACTAAAGCAAGTCAATTGCTCTTCCATTCCAAATGGTACCAGGTAGGTTCCTGAATTCAGCTTGCATTGGAGTATTCCATGGCACTGAGCACTCTTAATGCAATATCTATACAGTTCCAAATCACCCTGAGTAGTTATGTACACAACCTTACCACAAAATGCATTGAATACAAAGAAAAGCATTCAACACAATGGAGTGCCAAGTACATTTTGCTAAAAACAGTATTTGCTAACATGATGTAAACCATATTACTATACTCACCATGTGATTTAGAATAGTATGCAAACAATTTTATGAGTGTGCTACCTGAGCTCCAGAATTTACTTTCAGTAACAACACATTTTCTACAAAGTGCAACATTAGAGTTTGCAGTTCTAAAGCAAGTCAATGGCTGTTCCATTCCAAATGGTACCTGGTAGGTTCCTGAATTCAGCTTGCATTGGTGTATTCCATGGCACTGAGCACTATAAATGCAATATCTATACAGTTCCAAATCACCCTGACTATGTATATACACAATCTTATCACAAAATACTTTGAATATAACGTATTGCCTTCAACTCAATGGAGTGTACAGTTCGATTTTTCTGAAAACTAGTAAGTCCTATCATGATGTAAGCCTTATTATTACAGTATGATTTAGAGTAGTCTGCAACCAATTTTATGAGTGTGCTATCTATGAACCTGAATCATGCTCTCTACACAGTTGAACATTAGTGATTGTACTGCTAACATGATGTAAACCTTATTATTATACTCTCCATATGATTCAGAATCGTCTGCAACCAATTTTATGTGTGTGCTTCCTAATCTCCAGAATTTACTTTCAGTAACAACACATTCTCTACATGGTGGGACATTAGAGTTTGCAGTACTAAAGCAAGTCAATGGCTGTTCCATTCCAAATGGTACCAGGTAGGTTCCTATATTCAGCTGGCATTGGTGTATTCCATGGCACTGACCACTCTACATGCAATATCTACACTGTTCCAAATCACCCTGAGTAGTTATGTACACAACCTTACCAGAAAATGCATTGAATAGAAAGTAAAGCATTCAACACAATGGAGTGCCAAGTACAATTTTGCTAAAAACAGGTATTTGCTAACATGATGTAAACCTTATTATTATACTCACCATATGATTTAGAATAGTCTGCAAACATTTTTATGAGTGTGCTACCTAAGCTCCAGAATTTACTTTCAGTAACAACACATTCTCTACATAGTAGAACATTAGAGTTTGCAGTACTAAAGCAAGTCAATGGCTGTTCCATTCCAAATGGTACCAGGTAGGTTCCTATATTCAGCTTGCATTGGTGTATTCAATGGCACCGAGCACTCTACAAGCAATATCTACACAGTTCCAAATCACATGGAGTAGTTATGTGCACAACCTTACCACAAAATGCATTGAATAGAAAGTAAAGCATTGAACTCAATGGAGTCTCAAGTACAATTTTGCTGAAAACAAGTATGTGCTAACATGATGTAAACATTATTATTATACTCACCATATGATTTAGAATCGTCTGCAACCGATTTTATGACTGTGCTACCTAAGCTCCAGAACTTACTTTCAGTAACAACTCATTTTCTACATAATGCAACATTAGAGTTTGCAGTACTAAAGCAAGTCAATGGCTGTTCCATTCCAAATGGTACCAGGTAGGTTCCTATATTCAGCTTGCATTGGTGTATTCCATGGCACTGACCACTCTACATGCAACATCTACACTGTTCCAAATCACCCTGAGTAGTTATGTACACAACCTTACCAGAAAATGCATTGAATAGAAAGTAAAGCATTCAACACAATGGAGTGCCAAGTACAATTTTGCTAAAAACAGTTATTTCCTAACATGATGTAAACCTTATTATTATACTCACCATATGATTTAGAATAGTCTGCAAACAATTTTATGAGTGTGCTACCTAAGCACCAGAATTTACTTTCAGTAACAACACATTCTCTACATAGTGGAACATTAGAGATTGCAGTACTGTAGCAAGTCAATGGCTGTTCCATTCCAAATGGTACCAGGTAGGTTCCTATATTTGGCTTGCATTGGTGTATTCAATGGCACTGAGCACTCTACATGCAATATCTGCGCAGTTCCAAATCACACTGAGTAGTTATGTACACAACTTTACCACGAAATGCATTGAATAGAAAGTAAAGCTTTGAACACAATGGAGTGTCAAGTACAATTTTGGTGAATACAAGTATGTGCTTACATGATGTAAACCTTATTAGTATACTCACCATATGATTTAGAATCATCTGCAACCAATTTTATGAGTGTGCTACCTAAACTCCAGAATTTACTTTCAGGAACAACACATTTTCTACATAGTGCAACATTAGAGTTTGCAGTACTAAAGCAAGTCAATGGCTGTTCCATTCCAAATGGTACCAGGTAGGTTCCTCTATTCAGCTTGCATTGGTGTATTCCACGGCACTGAGCACTCTTAATGCAATATCTATACAGTTCCAAATCACCCTGAGTAGTTATGTACACAACCTTACCACAAAATGCATTGAATACAAAGAAAAGCATTCAACACAATGGAGTGCCAAGTACATTTTGCTAAAAACAGTATTTGCTAACATGATGTAAACCTTATTACTATACTCACCATGTGATTTAGAATAGTATGCAAACAATTTTATGAGTGTGCTACCTGAGCTCCAGAATTTACTTTCAGTAACAACACATTTTCTACATAGTGCAACATTAGAGTTTGCAGTTCTAAAGCAAGTCAATGGCTGTTCCATTCCAAATGGTACCAGGTAGGTTCCTGAATTCAGCTTGCATTGGTGTATTCCATGGCACTGAGCACTATACATGCAATATCTATACAGTTCCAAATCACCCTGACTATGTATATAAACAATCTTATCACAAAATACTTTGAATATAACGTATTGCCTTCAACTCAATGGAGTGTACAGTTCGATTTTTCTGAAAACTAGTAAGTCCTATCATGATGTAAGCCTTATTATTACAGTATGATTTAGAGTAGTCTGCAACCAATTTTATGAGTGTGCTATCTATGAACCTGAATCATGTTCTCTACACAGTTGAACATTAGTGATTGTACTGCTAACATGATGTAAACCTTATTATTATACTCACCATATGATTCAGAATCGTCTGCAACCAATTTTATGTGTGTGCTTCCTAATCTCCAGAATTTACTTTCTGTAACAACACATTCTCTACATGGTGGGACATTAGAGTTTGCAGTGCTAAAGCAAGTCAATGGCTGTTCCATTCCAAATGGTACCAGGTAGGTTCCTATATTCAGCTGGCATTGGTGTATTCCATGGCACTGAGCACTCTTAATGCAATATCTATACAGTTCAAAATCACCCTGAGTAGTTATGTACACAACCTTACCACAAAATGCATTGAATACAAAGATAAGCATTCAACACAATGGAGTGCCAAGTACATTTTGCTAAAAACAGTATTTGCTAACATGATGTAAACCTTATTATTATACTCACCATATGATTTAGAATAGTCTGCAAACATTTTTATGAGTGTGCTACCTAAGCTCCAGAATTTACTTTCAGTAACAACAAATTCTCTACATAGTAGAACATTAGAGTTTGCAGTACTAAAGCAAGTCAATTGCTCTTCCATTCCAAATGGTACCAGGTAGGTTCCTGAATTCAGCTTGCATTGGTGGATTCCATGGCACTGAGCACTCTTAATGCAATATCTATACAGTTCAAAATCACCCTGAGTAGTTATGTACACAACCTTACCACAAAATGCATTGAATACAAAGAAAAGCATTCAACACAATGGAGTGCCAAGTACATTTTGCTAAAAACAGTATTTGCTAACATGATGTAAACCTTATTACTATACTCACCATGTGATTTAGAATAGTATGCAAACAATTTTATGAGTGTGTTACCTGAGCTCCAGAATTTACTTTCAGTAACAACACATTTTCTACATAGTGCAACATTAGAGTTTGCAGTTCTAAAGCAAGTCAATGGCTGTTCCATTCCAAATGGTACCAGGTAGGTTCCTATATTCAGCTTGCATTGGTGTATTCCATGGCACTGAGCACTCTACATGCAATATCTACACTGTTCCAAATCACCCTGAGTAGTTATGTACACAACCTTACCAGAAAATGCATTGAATAGAAAGTAAAGCATTCAACACAATGGAGTGCCAAGTACAATTTTGCTAAAAACAGGTATTTCCTAACATGATGTAAACCTTATTATTATACTCACCATATGATTTAGAATAGTCTGCAAACAATTTTATGAGTGTGCTACCTAAGCACCAGAATTTACTTTCAGTAACAACACATTCTCTACATAGTGGAACATTAGAGATTGCAGTACTGTAGCAAGTCAATGGCTGTTCCATTCCAAATGGTACCAGGTAGGTTCCTATATTCGGCTTGCATTGGTGTATTCAATGGCACTGAGCACTCTACATGCAATATCTGCGCAGTTCCAAATCACACTGAGTAGTTATGTACACAACTTTACCACGAAATGCATTGAATAGAAAGTAAAGCTTTGAACACAATGGAGTGTCAAGTACAATTTTGGTGAATACAAGTATGTGCTAACATGATGTAAACCTTATTATTATACTCACCATATGATTTAGAATCGTCTGCAACCGATTTTATGACTGTGCTACCTAAGCTCCAGAACTTACTTTCAGTAACAACGCATTCTCTACATAGTGGAACATTAGAGTTTGCAGTACTAAAGCAAGTCAATTGCTCTTCCATTCCAAATGGTACCAGGTAGGTTCCTGAATTCAGCTTGCATTGGTGTATTCCATGGCACTGAGCACTCTTAATGCAATATCTATACAGTTCCAAATCACCCTGAGTAGTTATGTACACAACCTTACCACAAAATGCATTGAATACAAAGAAAAGCATTCAACACAATGCAGTGCCAAGTACATTTTGCTAAAAACAGTATTTGCTAACATGATGTAAACCTTATTACTATACTCACCATGTGATTTAGAATAGTATGCAAACAATTTTATGAGTGTGCTACCTGAGCTCCAGAATTTACTTTCAGTAACAACACATTTTCTACATAGTGCAACATTAGAGATTGCAGTTCTAAAGCAAGTCAATGGCTGTTCCATTCCAAATGGTACCAGGTAGGTTCCTGAATTCAGCTTGCATTGGTGTATTCCATGCCACTGAGCACTATACATGCAATATCTATACAGTTCCAAATCACCCTGACTATGTATATACACAATCTTATCACAAAATACTTTGAATATAACGTATTGCCTTCAACTCAATGGAGTATACAGTTCGATTTTGCTGAAAACTAGTAAGTCCTAACATGATGTAAGCCTTATTATTACAGTATGATTTAGAGTAGTCTGCAACCAATTTTATGAGTGTGCTATCTATGAACCTGAATCATGCTCTCTACACAGTTGAACATTAGTGATTGTACTGCTAACATGATGTAAACCTTATTATTATACTCACCATATGATTCAGAATCGTCTGCAACCAATTTTATGTGTGTGCTTCCTAATCTCCAGAATTTACTTTCAGTAACAACACATTCTCTACATGGTGGGACATTAGCGTATGCAGTACTAAAGCAAGTCAATGGCTGTTCCATTCCAAATGGTACCAGGTAGGTTCCTATATTCAGCTGGCATTGGTGTATTCCATGGCACTGACCACTCTACATGCAATATCTACACTGTTCCAAATCACCCTGAGTAGTTATGTACACAACCTTACCAGAAAATGCATTGAATAGAAAGTAAAGCATTCAACACAATGGAGTGCCAAGTACAATTTTGCTAAAAACAGGTATTTGCTAACATGATGTAAACCTTATTATTATACTCACCATATGATTTAGAATCGACTGCAACCCATTTTATGACTGTGCTACCTAAGCTCCAGAACTTACTTTCAGTAACAACTCATTTTCTACATAGTGCAACATTAGAGTTTGCAGTACTAAAGCAAGTCAATGGCTGTTCCATTCCAAATGGTACCAGGTAGGTTCCTATATTCAGCTTGCATTGGTGTATTCCATGGCACTGAGCACTCTACATGCAATATCTACACTGTTCCAAATCACACTGAGTAGTTATGTACACAACCTTACCAGAAAATGCATTGAATAGAAAGTAAAGCATTCAACACAATGGAGTGTCAAGTACAATTTTGGTGAATACAAGTATGTGCTTACATGATGTAAACCTTATTATTATACTCACCATATGATTTAGAATCATCTGCAACCAATTTTATGAGTGTGCTACCTAAACTCCAGAATTTACTTTCAGGAACAACACATTTTCTACATAGTGCAACATTAGAGTTTGCAGTACTAAAGCAAGTCAATGGCTGTTCCATTCCAAATGGTACCAGGTAGGTTCCTCTATTCAGCTTGCATTGGTGTATTCCATGGCACTGAGCACTCTTAATGCAATATCTATACAGTTCCAAATCGCCCTGAGTAGTTATGTACACAACCTTACCACAAAATGCATTGAATACAAAGAAAAGCATTCAACACAATGGAGTGCCAAGTACATTTTGCTAAAAACAGTATTTGCTAACATGATGTAAACCTTATTACTATACTCACCATGTGATTTAGAATAGTATGCAAACAATTTTATGAGTGTGCTACCTGAGCTCCAGAATTTACTTTCAGGAACAACACATTTTCTACATAGTGCAACATTAGAGTTTGCAGTACTAAAGCAAGTCAATGGCTGTTCCATTCCAAATGGTACCAGGTAGGTTCCTATATTCAGCTTGCATTGGTGTATTCCATGGCACTGAGCACTCTACATGCAATATCTGCGCAGTTCCAAATCACACTGAGTAGTGATGTACACAACCTTACCACGAAATGCATTGAATAGAAAGTAAAGCATTGAACACAATGGAGTTTCAAGTACAATTTTGGTGAAAACAAGTATGTGCTAACATTATGTAAACCTTATTATTATACTCACCATATGATTTAGAATCGTCTGCAACCGATTTTATGACTGTGCTACCTAAGCTCCAGAACTTACTTTCAGTAACAACGCATTCTCTACATAGTGGAACATTAGAGTTTGCAGTACTAAAGCAAGTCAATTGCTCCTCCATTCCAAATGGTACCAGGTAGGTTCCTATATTCAGCTTGCATTGGTGTATTCCATGGCACTGAGCACTCTACATGCAATATGTACACAGTTCCAAATCACATGGAGTAGTTATGTACACAACCTTACCACAAAATGCATTGAATACAAAGTAAAGCATTCAACACAATGGAGTGCAAAGTACAATTTTGCTAAAAACAGTATTTGCTAACATGATGTAAACCTTATTATTATACTCACCATATGATTAAGAATTGTCTGCAAACAATTTTATGAGTGTGCTACATGAGCTCCAGAATTTACTTTCAGTAACAACACATTTTCTACATAGTGCAACATTAGAGTTTGCAGTACTAAAGCAAGTCAATGGCTGTTCCATTCCAAATGGTACCAGGTAGGTTCCTCAATTCAGCTTGCATTGGTGTATTCCATGGCACTGAGCACTAGACATGCAATATCTATACAGTTCCAAATCACCCTGACTATGTATATACACAATCTTTTCACAAAATACTTTGAATATAACGTATTGCCTTCAACTCAATGGAGTGTACAGTTCAATTTTGCTGAAAACTAGTAAGTCCTAACATGAAGTAAGCCTTATTATTACAGTATGATTTAGAGTAGTCTGCAACCAATTTTATGAGTGTGCTATCTATGAACCTGAATCATGTTCTCTACACTGTTGAACATTAGTGATTGCCCTGCTAAACCAAGAAAATGGCTGTTCCACTCCAAATACTACCAGGTAAGTTCCTGAATTCAACTTGCATTGTAGTATTCCTTGGCACTGAGCAATATACATGCAATATCTGCACATTTCCAAATCACACTGAGTAGTTATGTACACAACCTTACCAGAAAATGCATTGAATAGAAAGTAAAGCATTCAACACAATGGAGTGCCAAGTAAAATTTTGCTGAAAACTAGTATGTGCTAACATGATGTAAACCTTATTATTATACTCACCATATGATTTAGAATCGTCTGCAACCAATTTTATATGTGTGCTACCTGAGCTCCAGAATTTACTTTCAGTAACAACACATTCTCTACATAGTGGAACATTAGAGTTTGCAGTACTAAAGCAAGTCAATGGCTGTTCCATTCCAAACGGTACCAGGAACGTTCCTCAATTCAGCTTGCATTTGTGTATTCCATGGCACTGAGCACTCTACATGCAATATCTACCCAGTTCCAAATCACACTGAGTAGTTATGTACAGAACCTTACCACGAAATGCATTGAATAGAAAGTAAAGCATTGAACACAATGGAGTGTCAAGTACAATTTCGCTGAAAACTAGTATGTGCTAACATGATGTAAACATTAATATTATACTCACCATATGATTTAGAATCGTCTGCAACCAATTTTATATGTGAGCTACCTGAGCTCCAGAATTTACTTTCAGTAACAACACATTCTCTACATAGTGGAACATTAGAGTTTGCAGTACTAAAGCAAGTCAATGGCTGTTCCATTCCAAATGGTACCAGGTAGGTTCCTGAATTCAGCTTGCATTGGTGTATTCCATGGCACTGAGCACTCATAATGCAATCTCTATACAGTTCCAAATCTCCCTGAGTAGTTATGTACACAACCTTACCACAAAATGCATTGAATACAAAGTAAAGCATTCAACACAATGGAGTGCCAAGTACAGTTTTGCTAAAAACAGTATTTGCTAACATGATGTAAACCTTATTATTATACTCACCATATGAGTTAGAATCGTCGGGAACCAATTTTATGAGTGTGCTACCTGAGCTCCAGAATTTACTTTCAGTAACAGCACATTTTCTACATAGTGCAACATTAGAGTTTGCAGTACTAAAGCAAGTCAATGGCTGTTCCATTCCAAATGGTACCAGGTAGGTTCCTGAAATCAGCTTGCATTGGTGTATTCCATGGCACTGAGCACTAGACATGCAATATCTATACATTTCCAAATCACCCTGACTATGTATATACACAATCTTATCACAAAATACTTTGAATATAACGTATTGCCTTCAACTCAATGGAGTATACAGTTCGATTTTGCTGAAAACTAGTAAGTCCTAACATGATGTAAGCCTTATCATTACAGTATGATTTAGAGTAGTCTGCAACCAATTTTATGAGTGTGCTATCTATGAACCTGAATCATGTTCTCTACACTGTTGAACATTAGTGATTGCACTGCTAAACCAAGAAAATGGCTGTTCCACTCCAAATACTACCAGGTAAGTTCCTGAATTCAACTTGAATTGTAGTATTCCTTGGCACTGAGCAATATACATGCAATATCTACACATTTCCAAATCACACTGAGTAGTTATGTACACAACCTTACCAGAAAATGCATTGATTAGAAAGTAAAGCATTCAACACAATGGACTGCCAAGTACAATTTTGCTAAAAACAGGTATTTGCTAACATGATGTAAACCTTATTATTATACTCACCATATGATTTAGAATAGTCTGCAAACAATTTTATGAGTGTGCTACCTAAGCTCCAGAATTTACTTTCAGTAACAACACATTTTCTACATAGTGCAACATTAGAGTTTGCAGTACTAAAGCAAGTCAATGGCTGTTCCATTCCAAATGGTACCAGGTAGGTTCCTCAATTCAGCTTGCATTGGTGTATTCCATGGCACTGAGCACTCTACATGCAATATCTGCACAGTTCCAAATCACACTGAGTATTTATGTACACAACCTTACCACGAAAAGCATTGAATAGAAAGTAAAGCATTGAACACAATGGAGTGTCAAGTAAAATTTTGCTGAAAACTAGTATGTGCTAACATGATGTAAACCTTATTATTATACTCACCATATGATTTAGAATCGTCCGCAACCAATTTTATGACTGTGCTACCTAAGCTCCAGAATTTACTTTCAGTAACAACACATTTTCTACATAGTGCAACGTTAGAGTTTGCAGTACAAAAGCAAGTCAATGGCTGTTCCATTCCAAATGCTACCAGGTAGGTTCCTCAATTCAGCTTGCATTGGTGTATTCCATGGCACTGAGCACTCTACATGCAATATCTACACTGTTCCAAATCACCCTGAGTAGTTATGTACACAACCTTACCAGAAAATGCATTGAATAGAAAGTAAAGCATTCAACACAATGGAGTGCCAAGTACAATTTTGCTAAAAACAGTATTTGCTAACATGATGTAAACCTTATTATTATACTCACCATATGATTAAGAATTGTCTGCAAACAATTTTATGAGTGTGCTACCTGAGCTCCAGAATTTACTTTCAGTAACAACACATTTTCTACATAGTGCAACATTAGAGTTTGCAGTACTAAAGCAAGTCAATGGCTGTTCCATTCCAAATGGTACCAGGTAGGTTCCTCAATTCAGCTTACATTGGTGTATTCCATGGCACTGAGCACTAGACATGCAATATCTATACAGTTCCAAATCACCCTGACTATGTATATACACAATCTTTTCACAAAATACTTTGAATATAACGTATTGCCTTCAACTCAATGGAGTGTACAGTTCAATTTTGCTGAAAACTAGTAAGTCCTAACATGAAGTAAGCCTTATTATTACAGTATGATTTAGAGTAGTCTGCAACCAATTTTATGAGTGTGCTATCTATGAACCTGAATCATGTTCTCTACACTGTTGAACATTAGTGATTGCCCTGCTAAACCAAGAAAATGGCTGTTCCACTCCAAATACTACCAGGTAAGTTCCTGAATTCAACTTGCATTGTAGTATTCCTTGGCACTGAGCAATATACATGCAATATCTGCACATTTCCAAATCACACTGAGTAGTTATGTACACAACCTTACCAGAAAATGCATTGAATAGAAAGTAAAGCATTCAACACAATGGAGTGCCAAGTAAAATTTTGCTGAAAACTAGTATGTGCTAACATGATGTAAACCTTATTATTATACTCACCATATGATTTAGAATCGTCTGCAACCAATTTTATATGTGTGCTACCTGAGCTCCAGAATTTACTTTCAGTAACAACACATTCTCTACATAGTGGAACATTAGAGTTTGCAGTACTAAAGCAAGTCAATGGCTGTTCCATTCCAAACGGTACCAGGTAGGTTCCTCAATTCAGCTTGCATTTGTGTATTCCATGGCACTGAGCACTCTACATGCAATATCTACCCAGTTCCAAATCACACTGAGTAGTTATGTACAGAACCTTACCACGAAATGCATTGAATAGAAAGTAAAGCATTGAACACAATGGAGTGTCAAGTACAATTTCGCTGAAAACTGGTATGTGCTAACATGATGTAAACATTAATATTATACTCACTATATGATTTAGAATCGTCTGCAACCAATTTTATATGTGAGCTACCTGAGCTCCAGAATTTACTTTCAGTAACAACACATTCTCTACATAGTGGAACATTAGAGTTTGCAGTACTAAAGCAAGTCAATGGCTGTTCCATTCCAAATGGTACCAGGTAGGTTCCTGAATTCAGCTTGCATTGGTGTGTTCCATGGCACTGAGCACTCATAATGCAATCTCTATACAGTTCCAAATCTCCCTGAGTATTTATGTACACAACCTTACCACAAAATGCATTGAATACAAAGTAAAGCATTCAACACAATGGAGTGCCAAGTACAGTTTTGCTAAAAACAGTATTTGCTAACATGATGTAAACCTTATTATTATACTCACCATATGAGTTAGAATCGTCGGGAACCAATTTTATGAGTGTGCTACCTGAGCTCCAGAATTTACTTTCAGTAACAGCACATTTTCTACATAGTGCAACATTAGAGTTTGCAGTACTAAAGCAAGTCAATGGCTGTTCCATTCCAAATGGTACCAGGTAGGTTCCTGAAATCAGCTTGCATTGGTGTATTCCATGGCACTGAGCACTAGACATGCAATATCTATACATTTCCAAATCACCCTGACTATGTATATACACAATCTTATCACAAAATACTTTGAATATAACGTATTGCCTTCAACTCAATGGAGTATACAGTTCGATTTTGCTGAAAACTAGTAAGTCCTAACATGATGTAAGCCTTATCATTACAGTATGATTTAGAGTAGTCTGCAACCAATTTTATGAGTGTGCTATCTATGAACCTGAATCATGTTCTCTACACTGTTGAACATTAGTGATTGCACTGCTAAACCAAGAAAATGGCTGTTCCACTCCAAATACTACCAGGTAAGTTCCTGAATTCAACTTGCATTGTAGTATTCCTTGGCACTGAGCAATATACATGCAATATCTACACATTTCCAAATCACACTGAGTAGTTATGTACACAACCTTACCAGAAAATGCATTGATTAGAAAGTAAAGCATTCAACACAATGGACTGCCAAGTACAATTTTGCTAAAAACAGGTATTTGCTAACATGATGTAAACCTTATTATTATACTCACCATATGATTTAGAATAGTCTGCAAACAATTTTATGAGTGTGCTACCTAAGCTCCAGAATTTACTTTCAGTAACAACACATTTTCTACATAGTGCAACATTAGAGTTTGCAGTACTAAAGCAAGTCAATGGCTGTTAAATTCCAAATGGTACCAGGTAGGTTCCTCAATTCAGCTTGCATTGGTGTATTCCATGGCACTGAGCACTCTACATGCAATATCTGCACAGTTCCAAATCACGCTGAGTATTTATGTACACAACCTTACCACGAAAAGCATTGAATAGAAAGTAAAGCATTGAACACAATGGAGTGTCAAGTAAAATTTTGCTGAAAACTAGTATGTGCTAACATGATGTAAACCTTATTATTATACTCACCATATGATTTAGAATCGTCCGCAACCAATTTTATGACTGTGCTACCTAAGCTCCAGAATTTACTTTCAGTAACAACACATTTTCTACATAGTGCAACGTTAGAGTTTGCAGTACAAAAGCAAGTCAATGGCTGTTCCATTCCAAATGGTACCAGGTAGGTTCCTCAATTCAGCTTGCATTGGTGTATTCCATGGCACTGAGCACTCTACATGCAATATCTACACTGTTCCAAATCACCCTGAGTAGTTATGTACACAACCTTACCAGAAAATGCATTGAATAGAAAGTAAAGCATTCAACACAATGGAGTGCCAAGTACAATTTTGCTAAAAACAGGTATTTGCTAACATGATGTAAACCTTATTATTATACTCACCATATGATTTAGAATAGTCTGCAAACAATTTTATGAGTGTGCTACCTAAGCTCCAGAATTTACTTTCAGTAACAACACATTTTCTACATAGTGCAACATTAGAGTTTGCAGTACTAAAGCAAGTCAATGGCTGTTCCATTCCAAATGGTACCAGGTAGGTTCCTATATTCAGCTTGCATTGGTGTATTCAATGGCACTGAGCACTCTACATGCAATATCTATACAGTTCCAAATCACCCTGACTATGTATATACACAATCTTATCTTAAAATACTTTGAATATAACGTATTGCCTTCAACTCAATGGAGTGTACAGTTCAATTTTGCTGAAAACTAGTAAGTCCTAACATGATGTAAGCCTTATTATTACAGTATGATTTAGAGTAGTCTGCAACCAATTTTATGAGTGTGCTATCTATGAACCTGAATCATGTTCTCTACACAGTTGAACATTAGTGATTGCACTGCTAAACCATGAAAATGGCTGTTCCACTCCAAATACTACCAGGTAAGTTCCTGAATTCAACTTGCATTGTAGTATTCCTTGGCACTGAGCAATGTACATGCAATATCTGCACAGCTCCAAATTACACTGAGTAGTTATGTACACAACCTTACCACGAAATGCATTGAATAGAAGGAAAAGCATTGAACACAATGGAGTGTCAAGTACAATTTTGCTGAAAACTAGTATGTGCTAACATGATGTAAACCTTATTATTATACTCACCATATGAGTCAGAATCGTCTGCAACCAATTTTATGTGTGTGCTTTCTAATCTCCAGAATTTACTTTCAGTAACAACACATTCTCTACATGGTGGGACATTAGAGTTTGCAGTACTAAAGCAAGTCAATGGCTGTTCCATTCCAAATGGTACCAGGTAGGTTCCTATATTCAGCTTGCATTGGTGTATTCCATGGCAGTGAGCACTCTACATGCAATATCAACACAGTTCCAAATCACATGGAGTAGTTATGGACACAACCTTACCACGAAATGCATTGAATAGAAAGTAAATCATTGAACACAATGGAGGGTCAAATACAATTTTGGTGAAAACAAGTATGTGCTAACATGATGTAAACCTTATTGTTATACTCACCATATGATTTAGCATCGTCTGCAACCAATTTTATGACTGTGCTACTTAAGCTCCAGAATTTACTATCAGTAACAACGCATTCTCTACATAGTGGAACATTTGAGTTTGCAGTACTAAAGCAAGTCAATGGCTCTTCCATTCCAAATGATACCAGGTAGGTTCCTCAATTCAGCTTGCATTGGTGTATTCCATGGCATTGAGCACTAGACATGCAATATCTATACAGCTCCAAATCACCCTGACTATGTATATACACAATCTTATCACAAAATACTTTGAATATAACGTATTGCCTTCAACTCAATGGAGTGTGCAGTTCAATTTTGCTGAAAACTAGTAAGTCCTAACATGATGTAAGCCTTATTACTACAGTATGATTTAGAGTAGTCTGCAACCAATTTTATGAGTGTGCTATCTATGAACCTGAAGTTATTTTCAGTAACATCATGTGCTCTACACAGTTGAACATTAGTGATTGCACTGCTAAACCAAGAAAATGGCTGTTCCACTCCAAATACTACCAGGTAAGTTCCTGAATTCAAATTGCATTCTAGTATTTCTTGGCACTGAGCAATCTACATGCAATATCTGCACAGCTCCAAATCACACTGAGTAGTTATGTACACAACCTTACCACGAAATGCATTGAATAGAAGGAAAAGCATTGAACACAATGGAGTGTCAAGTACAATTTCGCTGAAAACTAGTATGTGCTAACATGATGTAAACCTTATTATTATACTCACCATATGATTCAGAATCGTCTGCAACCAATTTTATGTGTGTGCTTCCTAATCTCCAGAATTTACTTTGAGTAACAACACATTCTCTACATGGTGGGACATTAGAGTTTGCAGTACTAAAACAAGTCAATGGCTGTTCCATTCCAAATGGTACCAGGTAGGTTCCTATATTCAGCTTGCATTGGTGTATTCCATGGCACTGAGCACTCTACATGCAATATCTACACTGTTCCAAATCACCCTGAGTAGTTATGTACACAACCTTACCAGAAAATGCATTGAATAGAAAGTAAAGCATTCAACACAATGGAGTGCCAAGTACAATTTTGCTAAAAACAGGTATTTGCTAACATGATGTAAACCTTATTATTATACTCACCATATGATTTAGAATAGTCTGCAAACAATTTTATGAGTGTGCTACCTAAGCACCAGAATTTACTTTCAGTAACAACACATTCTCTACATAGTGGAACATTAGAGTTTGCAGTACTGAAGCAAGTCAATGGCTGTTCCATTCCAAATGGTACCAGGTAGGTTCCTATATTCAGCTTGCATTGGTGTATTCCATGGCACTGAGCACTCTACATGCAATATCTAAACAGTTCCAAATCACATGGAGTAGTTATGTACACAACCTTACCACAAAATGCATTGAATACAAAGTAAAGCATTCAACACAATGGAGTGCCAAGTACAATTTTGCTAAGAACTGTATTTGCTAACATGATGTAAACCTTATTATTATACTCACCATATGATTTAGAATAGTCTGCAAACAATTTTATGAGTGTGCTACCTGAGCTCCAGAATTTACTTTCAGTAACAGCACATTTTCTACATAGTGCAACATTAGAGTTTGCAGTACTAAAGCAAGTCAATGGCTGTTCCATTCCAAATGGTACCAGGTAGGTTCCTGAAATCAGCTTGCATTGGTGTATTCCATGGCACTGAGCACTAGACATGCAATATCTATACATTTCCAAATCACCCTGACTATGTATATACACAATCGTATCACAAAATACTTTGAATATAACGTATTGCCTTCAACTCAATGGAGTGTACAGTTCAATTTTGCTGAAAACTAGTAAGTCCTAACATGATGTAAGCCTTATTATTACAGTATGATTTAGAGTAGTCTGCAACCAATTTTATGAGTGTGCTATCTATGAACCTGAATCATGTTCTCTACACAGTTGAACATTAGTGATTGCACTGCTAAACCAAGAAAATGGCTGTTCCACTCCAAATACTACCAGGTAAGTTCCTGAATTCAACTTGCATTGTCGTATTCCTTGGCACTGAGCAATGTACATGCAATATCTGCACAGCTCGAAATCACTCTGAGTAGTTATGTACACAAACTTACCATGAAATGCATTGAATAGAAGGTAAAGCATTGAACACAATGGAGTGTCAAGTACAATTTCGCTGAAAACTAGTATGTGCTAAGATGATGTAAACCTTATTATTATACTCACCATAAGATTTAGAATCGTCTGCAACCAATTTTATGACTGTGCTACCTAAGCTCCAGAATTTACTTTCAGTAACAACACATTTTCTACATAGTGCAACATTAGAGTTTGCAGTGCTAAAGCAAGTCAATCGCTGTTCCATTCCAGATGGTACCAGGTAGGTTCCTCAATTCAGCTTGCATTGGTGTATTCCATGGCACTGAGCACTATACATGCAATATCTATACAGTTCCAAATCACTCTGACTATGTATATACACAATTTTATCACAAAATACTTTGAATATAACGTATTGCCTTCAACTCAATGGAGTGTACAGTTCGATTTTGCTGAAAACTAGTAAGTCCTAACATGATGTAAACCTTATTATTACAGTATGATTTAGAGTAGTCTGCAACCAATTTTATGTGTGTGCTATCTATGAACCTGAATCATGTTCTCTACACAGTTGAACATTAGTGATTGTACTGCTAACATGATGTAAACCTTATTATTATACTCTCCATATGATTTAGAATAGTCTGCAACCAATTTTATGAGTGTGCTCCCTGAGCTCCAGAATTTACTTTCAGTAACAACACATTTTCTACATAGTGCAACATTAGAGTTTGCAGTACTAAAGCAAGTCAATGGCTGTTCCATTCCAAATGGTACCAGGTAGGTTCCTCAATTCAGCTTGCATTGGGGTATTCCATGGCACTGAGCACTCTACATGCAATATCTGCACATTTCCAAATCAGACTGAGTAGTTATGTACACAACCTTACCACGAAATGCATTGAATAGAAAGTAAAGCTTTGAACACAATGGAGTGCCAAGTACAATTTCGCTGAAAACTAGTATGTGCTAACATGATGTAAACCTTATTATTATACTCACCATATGGTTTAGAATCGTCTGCAACCAATTTTATGTGTGTGCTACCTAGGCTCCAGAATTTACTTTCAGTAACATCACATTCTCTACATAGTGGAACATTAGAGTTTGTAGTACTAAAGCAAGTCAATGGCTGTTCCATTCCAAATACTACCAGGTAAGTTCCTGAATTCAACTTGCATTGTAGTATTCCTTGGCACTGAGCACTAGACATGCAATATCTGCACTGTTCCAAATCACCCTGAGTAGTTATGTACACAACCTTACCACAAAATGCATTGAATAGAAAGTAAAGCTTTCAACACAATGGAGTGCCAAGTACAATTTTGCTAAAAACAGGTATTTGCTAACATGATGTAAACCTTATTATTATACTCACCATATGATTTAGAATCCTCTGCAACCAATTTTATGACTCTGCTACCTAAGCTCCAGAATTTACTTTCAGGAACAACGCATTCTCTACATAGTGGAACATTAGAGTTTGCAGTACAAAAGCAAGTCAATGGCTGTTCCATTCCAAATGGTACCAGGTAGGTTCCTCAATTCAGCTTGCATTGGTGTATTCCATGGCACTGAGCACTAGACATGCAATATTTGCACAGCTCCAAATCACACTGAGTAGTTATGTACACAAACTTACCACGAAATGCATTGAATAGAAGGTAAAGCATTGAACACAATGGAGTGTCAAGTACAATTTCGCTGAAAACTAGTATGTGCTAAGATGATGTAAAACTTATTATTATACTCACCATATGATTTAGAATCGTCTGCAACCAATTTTATGACTGTGCTACCTAAGCTCCAGAATTTACTTTCAGTAACAACACATTTTCTACATAGTGCAACATTAGAGTTTGCAGTACTAAAGCAAGTCAATGGCTGTTCCATTCCAAATGGTACCAGGTAGGTTCCTCAATTCAGCTTGCATTGGGGTATTCCATGGCACTGAGCACTCTACATGCAATATCTGCACATTTCCAAATCAGACTGAGTAGTTATGTACACAACCTTACCACGAAATGCATTGAATAGAAAGTAAAGCTTTGAACACAATGGAGTGCCAAGTACAATTTCGCTGAAAACTAGTATGTGCTAACATGATGTAAACCTTATTATTATACTCACCATATGGTTTAGAATCGTCTGCAACCAATTTTATGTGTGTGCTACCTAGGCTCCAGAATTTACTTTCAGTAACATCACATTCTCTACATAGTGGAACATTAGAGTTTGTAGTACTAAAGCAAGTCAATGGCTGTTCCATTCCAAATACTACCAGGTAAGTTCCTGAATTCAACTTGCATTGTAGTATTCCTTGGCACTGAGCACTAGACATGCAATATCTGCACTGTTCCAAATCACCCTGAGTAGTTATGTACACAACCTTACCACAAAATGCATTGAATAGAAAGTAAAGCTTTCAACACAATGGAGTGCCAAGTACAATTTTGCTAAAAACAGGTATTTGCTAACATGATGTAAACCTTATTATTATACTCACCATATGATTTAGAATCCTCTGCAACCAATTTTATGACTCTGCTACCTAAGCTCCAGAATTTACTTTCAGGAACAACGCATTCTCTACATAGTGGAACATTAGAGTTTGCAGTACAAAAGCAAGTCAATGGCTGTTCCATTCCAAATGGTACCAGGTAGGTTCCTCAATTCAGCTTGCATTGGTGTATTCCATGGCACTGAGCACTCTACATGCAATATCTACACAGTTCCAAATCACACTGAGTAGGTATGTATAGAACCTTACCACGAAATGCATTGCATACAAAGTAAAGCATTGAACACAATGGAGTGTCAAGTACAATTTCGCTGAAAACTAGTATGTGCTAACATGATGTAAACCTTATTATTATACTCACCATATGATTTAGAATCGTCTGCAACCAATTTTATATGTGTGCTACCTGAGCTCCAGAATTTACTTTCAGTAACAACACATTCTCTACATAGTGGAACATTAGAGTTTGCAGTACTAAAGCAAGTCAATGGCTGTTCCATTCCAAATACTACCAGGTAAGTTCCTGAATTCAACTTGCATTGTAGTATTCCTTGGCACTGAGCACTAGTCATGCAATATCTGCACTGTTCCAAATCACCCTGAGTAGTTATGTACAGAACCTTACCACGAAATGCATTGAATAGGAAGTAAAGCATTGAACACAATGGAGTGTCAAGTACAATTTCGCTGAAAACTAGTATGTGCTAACATGATGTAAACCTTAATATTATACTCACCATATGATTTAGAATCGTCTGCAACCAATTTTATATGCGTGCTACCTGAGCTCCAGAATTGACTTTCAGAAACAACACATTCTCTACATAGTGGAACATTAGAATTTGCAGTACTAAAGCAAGTCAATGGCTGTTCCATTCCAAATGGTACCAGGTAGGTTCCTCAATTCAGCTTGTATTGGTGTATTCCATGGCACTGAGCACTAGACATGCAATATCTATACAGTTCCAAATCACCCTGACTATGTATCTACACAATCCTATCACAAAATACTTTGAATATAACGTATTGCCTTCAACTCAATGGAGTGTACAGCTCAATTTTGCTGAAAACTAGTAAGTCCTAACATGATGTAAGCCTTATTATTACAGTATGATTTAGAGTTGTCTGCAACCAATTTTATGAGTGTGCTATCAATGAATCTGAAGTTATTTTCAGTAACATCATGTTCTCTACACAGTTGAACATTAGTGATTGCACTGCTAAACCAAGAAAATGGCTGTTCCACTCCAAATACTACCAGGTAAGTTCCAGAATTCAACTTGCAATGTAGTATTTCTTGGCACTGAGCAATGTACATGCAATATCTGCACAGCTCCAAATCACACTGAATAGTTATGTACACAACCTTACCACGAAATGCATTGAATAGAAGGTAAAGCATTGAACACAATGGAGTGTCAAGTACATTTTCTCCGAAAACTAGTATGTGCTTAGATGATGTAAACCTTATTATTATACTCACCATATGATTTAGAATCGTCCGCAACCAATTTTATGACTGTGCTACCTAAGCTCCAGAATTTACTTTCAGTAAAAACACATTTTCAACATAGTGCAACGTTAGAGTTTGCAGTACAAAAGCAAGTCAATGGCTGTTCCATTCCAAATGTTACCAGGTAGGTTCCTCAATTCAGCTTGCATTGGTGTATTCCATGGCACTGAGCACTCTACATGCAATATCTACACTGTTCCAATTCACCCTGAGTAGTTATGTACACAACCTTACCAGAAAATGCATTGAATAGAAAGTAAAGCATTCAACACAATGGAGTGCCAAGTACAATTTTGCTAAAAACAGGTATTTGCTAACATGATGTAAACCTTATTATTATACTCACCATATGATTTAGAATAGTCTGCAAACAATTTTATGAGTGTGCTACCTAAGCTCCAGAATTTACTTTCAGTAACAACACATTTTCTACATAGTGCAACATTAGAGTTTGCAGTACTAAAGCAAGTCAATGGCTGTTCCATTCCAAATGGTACCAGGTAGGTTCCTCAATTCAGCTTGCATTGGTGTATTCCATGGCACTGAGCACTCTACATGCAATATCTGCACAGTTCCAAATCACACTGAGTATTTATGTACACAACCTTACCACGAAAAGCATTGAATAGAAAGTAAAGCATTGAACACAATGGAGTGTCAAGTAAAATTTTGCTGAAATCTAGTATGTGTTAACATGATGTAAACCTTATTATTATACTCACCATATGATTTAGAATCGTCCGCAACCAATTTTATGACTGTGCTACCTAAGCTCCAGAATTTACTTTCAGTAACAACACATTTTCTACATAGTGCAACGTTAGAGTTTGCAGTACTAAAGCAAGTCAATGGCTGTTCCATTCCAAATGGTACCAGGTAGGTTCCTCAATTCAGCTTGCATTGGTGTATTCCATGGCACTGAGCACTCTACATGCAATATCTGCACAGTTCCAAATCACACTGAGTATTTATGTACACAACCTTACCACGAAAAGCATTGAATAGAAAGTAAAGCATTGAACACAATGGAGTGTCAAGTAAAATTTTGCTGAAAACTAGTATGTGCTAACATGATGTAAACCTTATTATTATACTCACCATATGATTTAGAATCGTCCGCAACCAATTTTATGACTGTGCTACCTAAGCTCCAGAATTTACTTTCAGTAACAACACATTTTCTACATAGTTCAACGTTAGAGTTTGCAGTACAAAAGCAAGTCAATGGCTGTTCCATTCCAAATGGTACCAGGTAGGTTCCTCAATTCAGCTTGCATTGGTGTATTCCATGGCACTGAGCACTCTACATGCAATATCTACACTGTTCCAAATCACCCTGAGTAGTTATGTACACAACCTTACCAGAAAATGCATTGAATAGAAAGTAAAGCATTCAACACAATGGAGTGCCAAGTACAATTTTGCTAAAAACAGGTATTTGCTAACATGATGTAAACCTTATTATTATACTCACCATATGATTTAGAATAGTCTGCAAACAATTTTATGAGTGTGCTACCTAAGCTCCAGAATTTACTTTCAGTAACAACACATTTTCTACATAGTGCAACATTAGAGTTTGCAGTACTAAAGCAAGTCAATGGCTGTTCCATTCCAAATGGTAACAGGTAGGTTCCTCAATTCAGCTTGCATTGGTGTATTCCATGGCACTGAGCACTCTGAATGCAATATCTGCACAGTTCCAAATGACCCTGAGTAGTTATGTACACAACCTTACCACAAAATGCATTGAATACAAAGTAAAGCATTCAACACAATGGAGTGCCAAGTACAATTTTGCTAAAAACAGTATTTGCTAACATGATGTAAACCTTATTATTATACTCACCATATGATTTAGAGTAGTCTGCTAACAATTTTATGAGTGTGCTACCTGAGCTCCAGAATTTAGTTTCAGTAACAACACATTTTCTACATAGTGCAACATTAGAGTTTGCAGTACTAAAGCAAGTCAATGGCTGTTCCATTCCAAATGGTACCAGGTAGGTTCCTGAATTCAGCTTGCATTGGTGTATTCCATGGCACTGAGCACTCATAATGCAATCTCTATACAGTTCCAAATCTCCCTGACTATGTATATACACAATCTTATCACAAAATACTTTGAATATAACGTATTGCCTTCAACTCAATGGAGTGTACAGTTCAATTTTGCTGAAAACTAGTAAGTCCTAACATGATGTAAGCCTTATTATTACAGTATGATTTAGAGTAGTCTGCAGCCAATTTTATGAGTGTGCTATCTATGAATCTGAAGTTATTTTCAGTAACATCATATTCTCTACACAGTTGAACATTAGTGATTGCACTGCTGAACCAAGAAAATGGCTGTTGCACTCCAAATACGACCAGGTAAGTTCCTGAATTCAACTTGCATTGTAGTATTCCTTGGCACTGAGCAATGTACATGCAATATCTACAATGTTCCAAATCACCCTGAGTAGTTATGTACACAACCTTACCACAAAATGCATTGAATAGAAAGCATTCAACACAATGGAGTGCCAAGTACAATTTTGCTAAAAACAGGTATTTGCTAACATGATGTAAACCTTATTATTATACTCACCATATGATTTAGAATAGTCTGCAAACAATATTATGAGTGTGCCACCTAAGCTCCAGAATTTACTTTCAGTAACAACACATTCTCTACATAGTGGAACATTAGAGTTTGCAGTACTAAAGCAAGTCAATCGCTGTTCCATTCCAAATGGTACCAGGTAGGTTCCTCAATTCAGCTTGCATTGGTGTATTCCATGGCACTGAGCACTCTTAATGCAATATCTATACAGTTCCAAATCACCCTGAGTAGTTATGTACACAACCTTACCACAAAATGCATTGAATACAAAGTAAAGCATTCAACACAATGGAGTGCCAAGTACAATTTTGCTAAAAACAGTGTTTGCTAACATGATGTAAACCTTATTATTATACTCACCATATGATTTAGAATAGTCTGTTAACAATTTTATGAGTGTGCTACCTAAGCTCCAGAATTTACTTTCAGTAACAACACTTTTTCTACATAGTGCAACATTAGAGTTTGCAGTACTAAAGCAAGTCAATGGCTGTTCTATTCCAAATGGTACCGCGTAGGTTCCTCAATTCAGCTTGCGTTGGTGTATTCCATGGCACTGAGCACTCTACAGGCAATATCTGCGCAGTTCCAAATGACACTGAGTAGTTATGTACACAACCTTACCACGAAATGCATTGAATAGAAAGTAAAGCATTGAACACAATGGAGTCTCAAGTACAATTCCGCTGAAAAATAGTATGTGCTAACATGATGTAAACCTTATTATTATAGTCACCATATGATTTAGAATTGTCTGCAACCAATTTTATGTGTGTGCTACCTAAGCTCCAGTATTTACTTTCAGTAACAACACATTCTCTACATAGTGGAACATTAGAGTTTGCAGTACTAAAGCAAGTCAATGGCTGTTCCATTCCAAATGGTACCAGGTAGGTTCCTCAATTCAGCTTACATTGGTGTGTTCCATGGCACTGAGCACTAGACATGCAATATCTATACAGTTCCAAATCACCCTGACTATGTATCTACACAATCTTATCACAAAATACTTTGAATATAACGTATTGCCTTCAACTAAATGGTGTGTACAGTTCAATTTTGCTGAAAACTAGTAAGTCCTAACATGATGTAAGCCTTATTATTACAGTATGATTTAGAGTAGTCTGCACCCAATTTTATGAGTGTGCCATCTATGAACCTGAATCATGTTCTCTACACTGTTGAACATTACGGATTGCGCTGCTAAACTAAGAAAATGGCTGTTCCACTCCAAATACTACCAGGTAAGTTCCTCAATTCAGCTTGCATTGGTGTATTCCATGGCACTGAGCACTCTTAATGCAATATCTATACAGTTCCAAATCACCCTGAGTAGTTATGTACACAACCTTACCACAAAATGCATTGAATACAAAGTAAAGCATTCAACACAATGGAGTGTCAAGTACAAATTTGGTGAAAACAAGTATGTGCTAACATGATGTAAACCTTATTATTATACTCACCATATGATTTAGAATCGTCTGCAACCAATTTTATGTGTGTGCTACCTAAGCTCCAGAATTTACTTTCAGTCACAACATGTTCTCTACATAGTGGAACATTAGAGTTTGCAGTACTAAAGCAAGTCAATGGCTGTTCCATTCCAAATACTACCCGGTAAGTTCCAGATTTCAACTTGCATTGTAGTATTCCTTGGCACTGAGCAATCTACATGCAATATCTGCACAGCTCGAAATCACACTGAGTAGTTACGTACACAACCTTACCACGAAATGCATTGAATAGAAGGAAAAGCATTGAACACAATGGAGTGTCAAGTACAATTTCGCTGAAAACTAGTATGTGCTAACATGATGTAAACATTAATATTATACTCACCATATGATTTAGAATTGTCTGCAACCAATTTTATATGTGTGCTACCTGAGCTCCAGAATTTACTTTCAGTAACAACACATTCTCTACATAGTGGATCATTAGAGTTTGCAGTACTAAAGCAAGTCAATGGCTGTTCCATCCCAAATGGTACCAGGTAGGTTCCTGAATTCAGCTTGCATTGGTGTATTCCATGGCACTGAGCACTCATAATGCAATCTCTATACAGTTCCAAATCTCCCTGAGTAGTTATGTACACAACCTTACCACAAAATGCATTGAATACAAAGTAAAGCATTCAACACAATGGAGTGTCAAGTACAATTTTGCTGAAAACTAGTATGTGCTAACATGATGTAAACCTTATTATTATACTCACCATATGATTTAGAATCGTCTGCAACCAATTTTATATGTGTGCTACCTGAGCTCCAGAATTTACTTTCAGTAACAACACATTCTCTACATAGTGGATCATTAGAGTTTGCAGTACTAAAGCAAGTCAATGGCTGTTCCATTCCAAACGGTACCAGGTAGGTTCCTCAATTCAGCTTGCATTGGTGTATTCCATGGCATTGAGCACTCTGAATGCAATATCTATACAGTTCCAAATGACCCTGAGTAGTTATGTACACAACCTTACCACAAAATGCATTGAATACAAAGTAAAGCATTCAACACAATGGAGTGCCAAGTACAATTTTGCTAAAAACAGTATTTGCTAACATGATGTAAACCTTATTATTATACTCACCATATGATTTAGAATAGTCTGCTAACAATTTTATGAGTGTGCTACCTAAGCTCCAGAATTTACTTTCAGTAACAACACATTTTCTACATAGTGCAACATTAGAGTTTGCAGTAGTAAAGCAAGTCAATGGCTGTTCCATTCCAAATGGTACCAGGTAGGTTCCTGAATTCAGCTTGCATTGGTGTATTCCATGGCACTGAGCACCAGACATGCAATATCTATACAGTTCCAAATCACCCTGACTATGTATATACACAACCTTATCACAACATACATTGAATATAACGTATTGCCTTCAACTCAATGCAGTGTACAGTTCAATTTTGCTGAAAACTAGTAAGTCCTAACATGATGTAAGCCTTATTATTACAGTATGATTTAGAGTAGTCTGCAAGCAATTTTATGAGTGTGCTATCTATGAACCTGAATCATGTTCTTTACACTGTTGAACATTAGTGATTGCACTGCTAAACCAAGAAAATGGCTGTTCCACTCCAAATACTACCAGGTAAGTTCCAGAATTCAACTTGCATTGTAGTGTTCCTTGGCACTGAGCAATATACATGCAATATCTGCACAGCTCCAAATCACACTGAGTAGTTATGCACACAACCTTACCACGAAATGCATTGAATAGAAGGTAAAGCATTGAACACAATGGAGTGTCAAGTACAATTTCGCTGAAAACTAGTATTTGCTAAGATGATGTAAACCTTATTATTATACTCACCATATCATTTAGAATCGTCTGCAACCAATTTTATGTTTCTGCTACCAAAGCTCCAGAATTTACTTTCAGGAACAACGCATTCTCTACATAGTGGAACATTAGAGTTTGCAGTACTAAAGCAAGTCAATTTCTGTTCCATTCCAAATGGTACCAGGTAGGTTCCTCCATTCAGCTTGCATTGGTGTATTCCATGGCACTGAGCACTCTACATGCAATATCTACACAGTTCCAAATCACACTGAGTAGTTATGTACAGAACCTTACCACAAAATGCATTGAATAGAAAGTAAAGCATTCAACACAATGGAGTGCCAAGTACAATTTTGCTAAAAACAGTATTTGCTAACATGATGTAAACCTTATTATTATACTCACCATATGATTTAGAATAGTCTGCTAACAATTTTATGAGTGTGCTACCTGAGCTCCAGAATTTACTTTCAGTAACAACACATTTTCTACATAGTGCAACATTAGAATTTGCAGTACTAAAGCAAGTCAATGGCTGTTCCATTCCAAACGGTACCAGGTAGGTTCCTCAATTCAGCTTGCATTTGTGTATTCCATGGCACTGAGCACTCTACATGCAATATCTACCCAGTTCCAAATCACACTGAGTAGTTATGTACAGAACCTTACCACGAAATGCATTGAATAGAAAGTAAAGCATTGAACACAATGGAGTGTCAAGTACAATTTCGCTGAAAACTAGTATGTGCTAACATGATGTAAACATTAATATTATACTCACCATATGATTTAGAATTGTCTGCAACCAATTTTATATGTGTGCTACCTGAGCTCCAGAATTTACTTTCAGTAACAACACATTCTCTACATAGTGGAACAATAGAGTTTGCAGTACTAAAGCAAGTCAATGGCTGTTCCATCCCAAATGGTACCAGGTAGGTTACTGAATTCAGCTTGCATTGGTGTATTCCATGGCACTGAGCACTTATAATGCAATCTCTATACAGTTCCAAATCTCCCTGAGCAGTTACGTACACAACCTTACCACAAAATGCATTGAATACAAAGTAAAGCATTCAACACAATGGAGTGCCAAGTACAATTTTGCTAAAAACAGTATTTGCTAACATGATGTAAACCTTATTATTATACTCACCATATGATTAAGAATTGTCTGCAAACAATTTTATGAGTGTGCTACCTGAGCTCCAGAATTTACTTTCAGTAACAACACATTTTCTACATAGTGCAACATTAGAGTTTGCAGTACTAAAGCAAGTCAATGGCTGTTCCATTCCAAATGGTACCAGGTAGGTTCCTCAATTCAGCTTGCATTGGTGTATTCCATGGCACTGAGCACTACACATGCAATATCTATACAGTTCCAAATCACCCTGACTATGTATATACACAATCTTATCACAAAATACTTTGAATATAACGTATTGCCTTCAACTCAATGGAGTGTACAGTTCAATTTTGCTGAAAACTAGTAAGTCCTAACATGATGTAAGCCTTATTATTACAGTATGATTTAGAGTAGTCTGCAGCCAATTTTATGAGTGTGCTATCTATGAATCTGAAGTTATTTTCAGTAACATCATATTCTCTACACAGTTGAACATTAGTGATTGCACTGCTGAACCAAGAAAATGGCTGTTCCACTCCAAATACGACCAGGTAAGTTCCTGAATTCAACTTGCATTGTAGTATTCCTTGGCACTGAGCAATGTACATGCAATATCTACACTGTTCCAAATCACCCTGAGTAGTTATGTACACAACCTTACCACAAAATGCATTGAATAGAAAGCATTCAACACAATGGAGTGCCAAGTACAATTTTTCTAAAAACTGGTATTTGCTAACATGATGTAAACCTTATTATTATACTCACCATATGATTCAGAATCGTCTGCAACCAATTTGATCTGTGTGCTACCTAATCTCCAGAATTTACTTTCAGTAACAACACATTCTCTACATAGTGGAACATTAGATTTTGCAGTACTAAAGCAAGTCAATGGCTGTTCCATTCCAAATGGTACCAGGTAGGTTCCTCAATTCAGCTTGCATTGGTGTATTCCATGGCACTGAGCACTCTACATGCAATATCTGCACAGTTCCAAATCAAACTGAGCAGTTATGTACACAACCTTACCACGAAATGCATTGAATAGAAAGTAAAGCATTGAACACAATGGAGTGTCAAGTAAAATTTTGCTGAAAACTAGTATGTGCTAACATGATGTAAACCTTATTATTATACTCACCATATGATTTAGAATCGTCTGCAACCAATTTTATATGTGTGCTACCTGTGCTCCAGAATTTACTTTCAGTAACAACACATTTTCTACATAGTGCAACATTAGAGTTTGCAGTACTAAAGCAAGTCAATGGCTGTTCCATTCCAAACGGTACCAGGTAGTTTCCTCAATTCAGCTTGCATTGGTGTATTCCATGGCATTGAGCACTCTGAATGCAATATCTATACAGTTCCAAATGACCCTGAGTAGTTATGTACACAACCTTACCATAAAATGCATTGAATACAAAGTAAAGCATTCAACACAATGGAATGCCAAGTACAATTTTGCTAAAAACAGTATTTGCTACCATGATGTAAACCTTATTATTATACTCACCAAATGATTTAGAATAGTCTGCTAACAATTTTATGAGTGTGCTACCTAAGCTCCAGAATTTACTTTCAGTAACAACACAATTTCTACATAGTGCAACATTAGAGTTTGCAGTACTAAAGCAAGTCAATGGCTGTTCCATTCCAAATGGTACCAGGTAGGTTCCTGAATTCAGCTTGCATTGGTGTATTCCCTGGCACTGAGCACTTGACATGCAATATCTATACAGTTCCAAATCACCCTGACTATGTATATACACAACCTTATCACAACATACATTGAATATAACGTATTGCCTTCAACTCAATGCAGTGTACAGTTCAATTTTGCTGAAAACTAGTAAGTCCTAACATGATGTAAGCCTTATTATTACAGTATGATTTAGAGTAGTCTGCAACCAATTTTATGAGTGTGCTATCTATGAACCTGAATCATGTTCTCTACACAGTTGAACATTAGTGATTGCACTGCTAAACCAAGAAAATGGCTGTCCCACTCCAAATACGACCAGGTAAGTTCCTGAATTCAACTTGCATTGTAGTATTCCTTGGCACTGAGCAATGTGCATGCAATATCTGCACAGCTCCAAATCACACTCAGTAGTTATGTACACAACCTTACCACGAAATGCATTGAATAGAAGGTAAAGCATTGAACACAATGGAGTGTCAAGTACAATTTTGCTGAAAACTAGTATGTGCTAAGATGATGTAAACCTTATTATTATACGCACCATATGATTTAGAATCGTCTGCAACCAATTTTATATGTGTGCTACCTGAGCTCCAGAATTTACTTTCAGTAACAACACATTCTCTACATAGTGGAACATTAGAGTTTGCAGTACTAAAGCAAGTCAATGGCTGGTCCATTCCAAATGGTACCAGGTAGGTTCCTCAATTCAGCTTGCATTGGTGTATTCCATGTCACTGAGCACTCTTAATGCAATATCTATACAGTTCCAAATCACCCTGAGTAGTTATGTGCACAACCTTACCACAAAATGCATTGAATACAAAGTAAAGCATTCAACACAATGGACTGCCAAGTACAATTTTGCTAAAACCAGTATTTGCTAACATGATGTAAACTTTAATATTATACTCACCATATGATTTAGAATAGTATGCAAACAATTTTATGAGTGTGCTACCTGAGCTCCAGAATTTACTTTCATTAACAACACATTTTCTACATAGTGCAACATTAGAGTTTGCTGTACTAAAGCAAGTCAATGGCTGTTCCATTCCAAATGGTACCACGTAGGTTCCTGAACTTAGCTTGCTTTGGTGTATTCCATGGCACTGAGCACTAGACATGCAATATCTACACAGTTCCAAATCTCATGGAGTAGTTATGTACACAAGCTTACCACAAAATGCATTGAATAGAAAGTAAAGCATTCAACACAATGGAGTGCCAAGTACAATTTTGCTAAAAACAGGTATTTGCTAACATGATGTAAACCTTATTATTATACTCACCATATGATTTAGAATCGTCTGCAACCAATTTTATGACTCTGCTACCTAAGCTCCAGAATTTACTTTCAGGAACAACGCATTCTCTACATAGTGGAACATTAGAGTTTGCAATACTAAAGCAAGTCAATGGCTGTTCCATTCCAAATGGTACCAGGTAGGTTCCTCAATTCAGCTTGCATTGGTGTACTCCATGGTACTGAGCATTCTACATGCAATATCTACACAGTTCCAAATCACACTGAGTAGTTATGTACACAACCTTACCAGGAAATGCATTGAATAGAAAGTAAAGCTTTGAACACAATGGAGTGTCAAGTACAATTTTGGTGAAAACAAGTATGTGCGAACATGATGTAAACCTTATTATTATACTCACCATGTGATTTAGAATCGTCTGCAACCAATTGTATGACTGTGCTACCTGAGCTCCAGAATTTACTTTCAGTAACAACACATTCTCTACATAGTGGAACATTAGAGTTTGCAGTACTAAAGCAAGTCAATGGCTGTTCCATTCCAAATGGTACCAGGTAGGTTCCTCAATTCAGCTTGCATTGGTGTATTCCATGGCACTGAGCACTCTACATGCAATATCTACACAGTTCCTAATCACACTGAGTAGTTATGTACAGAACCTTACCACGAAATGCATTGAATAGAAAGTAAAGCACTGAACACAATGGAGTTTCAAGCACAATTTCGCTGAAAACTAGTATGTGCTAACATGATGTAAACCTTATTATTATACTCACCATATGATTTAGAATCATCTGCAACCAATTTTATATGTGTGCTACCTGAGCTCTTGAATTTACTTTCAGTAACAACACATTCTCTAAATAGTGGAACATTAGAGTTTGCAATACTAAAGCAAGTCAATGGCTGTTCCATTCCAAATAGTACCAGGTAGGTTCCTCAATTCAGCTTGCATTGGTGTATTCCATGGCACTGACCACTCTTAATGCAATATCTATACAGTTCCAAATCTCCCTGACTTTGTATATACACAATCTTATCACAAAATACTTTGAATATAACGTATTGCCTTCAACTCAATGGAGTGTACAGTTCAATTTTGCTGAAAACTAGTAAGCCCTAACATGACGTAAGCCTTATTATTACAGTATGATTTAGAGTAGTGTTCAATCAATTTTATGAGTGTGCTATCTATGAATCTGAAGTTATTTTCAGTAACATCATGTTCTCTACACAGTTGAACATTAGTGATTGCACTGCTAAACCAAGAAAATGGCTGTTCCACTCCAAATACTACCAGGTAATTTCCTGAATTCAACTTGCATTGTAGTATTCCTTGGCACTGAGCAATGTACATGCAATATCTGCACATCTCCAAATCACACTGAGTAGTTATATACACAACCTTACCACGAAATGCATTGAATAGAAGGTAAAGCATTGAACACAATGGAGTGTCAAGTACAATTTCGCTGAAAACTAGTATGTGCTAACATGATGTAAACCTTATTATTATTCGCACCGTATGATTTAGAATCGTCTGCAACCAATTTGATGTGTGTGCTACCTAATCTCCAGAATTTACTTTCAGTAACAACACTTTCTCTACATAGTGGAACATTAGATTTTGCAGTACTAAAGCAAGTCAATGGCTGTTCCATTCCAAATGGTACCAGGTAGGTTCCTCAATTCAGCTTGCATTGGTGTATTCCATGGCACTGAGCACTCTACATGCAATATCTGCACAGTTCCAAATCACACTGAGTAGTTATGTACACAACCTTACCACGAAATGCATTGAATACAAAGTAAAGCATTGAACACAATGGAGTGTCAAGTAAAATTTTGCTGAAAACTAGTATGTGCTAACATGATGTAAACCTTATTATTATACTCACCATATGATTTAGAATCGTCTGCAACCAATTTTATATGTGTGCTACCTGAGCTCCAGAATTTACTTTCAGTAACAACACATTCTCTACATAGTGGAACATTAGAGTTTGCAGTACTAAAGCAAGTCAATGGCTGTTCCATTCCAAACGGTACCAGGTAGGTTCCTCAATTCAGCTTGCATTGGTGTATTCCATGGCATTGAGCACTCTGAATGCAATATCTATACAGTTCCAAATGACCCTGAGTAGTTATGTACACAACCTTACCACAAAATGCATTGAATACAAAGTAAAGCATTCAACACAATGGAGTGCCAAGTACAATTTTGCTAAAAACAGTATTTGCTAACATGATGTAAACCTTATTATTATACTCACCATATGATTTAGAATAGTCTGCTAACAATTTTATGAGTGTGCTACCTAAGCTCCAGAATTTACTTTCAGTAACAACACATTTTCTACATAGTGCAACATTAGAGTTTGCAGTAGTAAAGCAAGTCAATGGCTATTCTATTCCAAATGGTACCAGGTAGGTTCCTGAATTCAGCTTGCATTGGTGTATTCCATGGCACTGAGCACCAGACATGCAATATCTATACAGTTCCAAATCACCCTGACTATGTATATACACAACCTTATCACAACATACATTGAATATAACGTATTGCCTTTAACTCAATGCAGTGTACAGTTCAATTTTGCTGAAAACTAGTAAGTCCTAACATGATGTAAGCCTTATTATTACAGTATGATTTAGAGTAGTCTGCAACCAATTTTATGAGTGTGCTATCTATGAACCTGAATCATGTTCTCTACACTGTTGAACATTAGTAATTGCACTGCTAAACCAAGAAAATGGCTGTTCCACTCCAAATACTACCAGGTAAGTTCCAGAATTCAACTTGCATTGTAGTATTCCTTGGCACTGAGCAATATACATGCAATATCTGCACAGCTCCAAATCACACTGAGTAGTTATGCACACAAACTTACCACAAAATGCATTGAATAGAAAGTAAAGCATTCAACACAATGGAGTGCCAAGTACAATTTTGCTAAAAACAGTATTTGCTAACATGATGTAAACCTTATTATTATACTCACCATATGATTTAGAATAGTCTGCTAACAATTTTATGAGTGTGCTACCTGAGCTCCAGAATTTACTTTCAGTAACAACACATTTTCTACATAGTGCAACATTAGAATTTGCAGTACTAAAGCAAGTCAATGGCTGTTCCATTCCAAACGGTACCAGGTAGGTTCCTCAATTCAGCTTGCATTTGTGTATTCCAATGCACTGAGCACTCTACATGCAATATCTACCCAGTTCCAAATCACACTGAGTAGTTATGTACAGAACCTTACCACGAAATGCATTGAATAGAAAGTAAAGCATTGAACACAATGGAGTGTCAAGTACAATTTCGCTGAAAACTAGTATGTGCTAACATGATGTAAACATTAATATTATACTCACCATATGATTTAGAATTGTCTGCAACCAATTTTATATGTGTGCTACCTGAGCTCCAGAATTTACTTTCAGTAACAACACATTCTCTACATAGTGGAACATTAGAGTTTGCAGTACTAAAGCAAGTCAATGGCTGTTCCATCCCAAATGGTACCAGGTAGGTTCCTGAATTCAGCTTGCATTGGTGTATTCCATGGCACTGAGCACTTATAATGCAATCTCTATACAGTTCCAAATCTCCCTGAGTAGTTACGTACACAACCTTACCACAAAATGCATTGAATACAAAGTAAAGCATTCAACACAATGGAGTGCCAAGTACAATTTTGCTAAAAACAGTATTTGCTAACATGATGTAAACCTTATTATTATACTCACCATATGATTAAGAATTGTCTGCAAACAATTTTATGAGTGTGCTACCTGAGCTCCAGAATTTACTTTCAGTAACAACACATTTTCTACATAGTGCAACATTAGAGTTTGCAGTACTAAAGCAAGTCAATGGCTGTTCCATTCCAAATGGTACCAGGTAGGTTCCTCAATTCAGCTTACATTGGTGTATTCCATGGCACTGAGCACTAGACATGCAATATCTATACAGTTCCAAATAACCCTGACTATGTATATACACAATCTTATCACAAAATACTTTGAATATAACGTATTGCCTTCAACTCAATGGAGTGTACAGTTCAATTTTGCTGAAAACTAGTAAGTCCTAACATGATGTAAGCCTTATTATTACAGTATGATTTAGAGTAGTCTGCAGCCAATTTTATGAGTGTGCTATCTATGAATCTGAAGTTATTTTCAGTAACATCATATTCTCTACACAGTTGAACATTAGTGATTGCACTGCTGAACCAAGAAAATGGCTGTTCCACTCCAAATACGACCAGGTAAGTTCCTGAATTCAACTTGCATTGTAGTATTCCTTGGCACTGAGCAATGTACATGCAATATCTACACTGTTCCAAATCACCCTGAGTAGTTATGTACACAACCTTACCACAAAATGCATTGAATAGAAAGCATTCAACACAATGGAGTGCCAAGTACAATTTTTCTAAAAACTGGTATTTGCTAACATGATGTAAACCTTATTATTATACTCACCATATGATTCAGAATCGTCTGCAACCAATTTGATGTGTGTGCTACCTAATCTCCAGAATTTACTTTCAGTAACAACACATTCTCTACATAGTGGAACATTAGATTTTGCAGTACTAAAGCAAGTCAATGGCTGTTCCATTCCAAATGGTACCAGGTAGGTTCCTCAATTCAGCTTGCATTGGTGTATTCCATGGCACTGAGCACTCTACATGCAATATCTGCACAGTTCCAAATCACACTGAGCAGTTATGTACACAACCTTACCACGAAATGCATTGAATAGAAAGTAAAGCATTGAACACAATGGAGTGTCAAGTAAAATTTTGCTGAAAACTAGTATGTGCTAACATGATGTAAACCTTATTATTATACTCACCATATGATTTAGAATCGTCTGCAACCAATTGTATATGTGTGCTACCTGAGCTCCAGAATTTACTTTCAGTAACAACACATTCTCTACATAGTGGAACATTAGAGTTTGCAGTACTAAAGCAAGTCAATGGCTGTTCCATTCCAAACGGTACCAGGTAGGTTCCTCAATTCAGCTTGCATTGGTGTATTCCATGGCATTGAGCACTCTGAATGCAATATCTATACAGTTCCAAATGACCCTGAGTAGTTATGTACACAACCTTACCATAAAATGCATTGAATACAAAGTAAAGCATTCAACACAATGGAATGCCAAGTACAATTTTGCTAAAAACAGTATTTGCTAACATGATGTAAACCTTATTATTATACTCACCATATGGTTTAGAATAGTCTGCTAACAATTTTATGAGTGTGCTACCTAAGCTCCAGAATTTACTTTCAGTAACAACACATTTTCTACATAGTGCAACATTAGAGTTTGCAGTACTAAAGCAAGTCAATGGCTGTTCCATTCCAAATGGTACCACGTAGGTTCCTGAATTCAGCTTGCATTGGTGTATTCCATGGCACTGAGCACTAGACATGCAATATCTATACAGTTCCAAATCAGCCTGACAATGTATATACACAACCTTATAACAACATACATTGAATATAACGTATTGCCTTCAACTCAATGCAGTGTACAGTTCAATTTTGCTGAAAACTAGTAAGTCCTAACATGATGTAAGCCTTATTATTACAGTATGATTTAGAGTAGTCTGCAACCAATTTTATGAGTGTGTTATCTATGAACCTGAATCATGTTCTCTACACAGTTGAACATTAGTGATTGCACTGCTAAACCAAGAAAATGGCTGTCCCACTCCAAATACGACCAGGTAAGTTCCTGAATTCAACTTGCATTGTAGTATTCCTTGGCACTGAGCAATGTGCATGCAATATCTGCACAGCTCCAAATCACACTCAGTAGTTATGTACACAACCTTACCACGAAATGCATTGAATAGAAGGTAAAGCATTGAACACAATGGAGTGTCAAGTACAATTTTGCTGAAAACTAGTATGTGCTAAGATGATGTAAACCTTATTATTATACGCACCATATGATTTAGAATCGTCTGCAACCAATTTTATATGTGTGCTACCTGAGCTCCAGAGTTTACTTTCAGTAACAACACATTCTCTACATAGTGGAACATTAGAGTTTGCAGTACTAAAGCAAGTCAATGGCTGGTCCATTCCAAATGGTACCAGGTAGGTTCCTCAATTCAGCTTGCATTGGTGTATTCCATGTCACTGAGCACTCTTAATGCAATATCTATACAGTTCCAAATCACCCTGAGTAGTTATGTGCACAACCTTACCACAAAATGCATTGAATACAAAGTAAAGCATTCAACACAATGGACTGCCAAGTACAATTTTGCTAAAAACAGTATTTGCTAACATGATGTAAACTTTAATATTATACTCACCATATGATTTAGAATAGTCTGCAAACAATTTTATGAGTGTGCTACCTGAGCTCCAGAATTTACTTTCATTAACAACACATTTTCTACATAGTGCAACATTAGAGTTTGCAGTACTAAAGCAAGTCAATGGCTGTTCCATTCCAAATGGTACCACGTAGGTTCCTGAACTTAGCTTGCTTTGGTGCATTCCATGGCACTGAGCACTAGACATGCAATATCTACACAGTTCCAAATCTCATGGAGTAGTTATGTACACAAGCTTACCACAAAATGCATTGATTAGAAAGTAAAGCATTCAACACAATGGAGTGCCAAGTACAATTTTGCTAAAAACAGGTATTTGCTAACATGATGTAAACCTTATTATTATACTCACCATATGATTTAGAATCGTCTGCAACCAATTTTATGACTCTGCTACCTAAGCTCCAGAATTTACTTTCAGGAACAACGCATTCTCTACATAGTGGAACATTAGAGTTTGCAATACTAAAGCAAGTCAATGGCTGTTCCATTCCAAATGGTACCAGGTAGGTTCCTCAATTCAGCTTGCATTGGTGTACTCCATGGCACTGAGCATTCTACATGCAATATCTACACAGTTCCAAATCACACTGAGTAGTTATGTACACAACCTTACCACGAAATGCATTGAATAGAAAGTAAAGCATTGAACACAATGGAGTGTCAAGTACAATTTCGCTGAAAACTAGTATGTGCTAACATGATGTAAACCTTATTATTATACTCACCATATGAATTAGAATCGTCTGCAACCAATTTTATGTGTGTACTACCTAAGCTCCAGAATTTACTTTCAGTAACAACACATTCTCTACATAGTGGAACATTAGAGTTTTTGGTACTAAAGCATGTCAATGGCTGTTCCATTCCAAATGGTACCAGGTAGGTTCCTATATTCAGCTTGCATTGGTGTACTCCATGGCACTGAGCACTCTACATGCAATATCTGCACAGTTCCAATTCACATGGAGTAGTTATGTACACAACCTTACCACGAAATGCATTGAATAGAAAGTAAAGCATTCAACACAATGTAGTGAAAAGTACAATTTTGCTAAAAACAGGTATTTGCTAACATGATGTAAACCTTATTATTATACTCACCATATGATTTAAAATCGTCTACAACCAATTTTATGACTCTGCTACCTAAGCTCCAGAATTTACTTTCAGGAACAACGCATTCTCTACATAGTGCAACATTACAGTTTGCAGTACTAAAGCAAGTCAATGGCTGTTCCATTCCAAATGGTACCAGGTAGGTTCCTCAATTCAGCTTGCATTTGTGTATTCCATGGCACTGAGCACTCTACATGCAATATCTACACAGTTCCAAATCACACTGAGTAGTTATGTACAGAACCTTACCAGGAAATGCATTGAATAGAAAGTAAAGCTTTGAACACAATGGAGTGTCAAGTACAATTTTGGTGAAAACAAGTATGTGCGAACATGATGTAAACCTTATTATTATACTCACCATATGATTTAGAATCGTCTGCAACCAATTGTATGACTGTGCTACCTGAGCTCCAGAATTTACTTTCAGTAACAACACATTCTCTACATAGTGGAACATTAGAGTTTGCAGTACTAAAGCAAGTCAATGGCTGTTCCATTCCAAATGGTACCAGGTAGGTTCCTCAATTCAGCTTGCATTGGTGTATTCCATGGCACTGAGCACTCTACATGCAATATCTACACAGTTCCTAATCACACTGAGTAGTTATGTACAGAACCTTACCAGGAAATGCATTGAATAGAAAGTAAAGCACTGAACACAATGGAGTTTCAAGCACAATTTCGCTGAAAACTAGTATGTGCTAACATGATGTAAACCTTATTATTATACTCACCATATGATTTAGAATCATCTGCAACCAATTTCATATGTGTGCTACCTGAGCTCTTGAATTTACTTTCAGTAACAACACATTCTCTACATAGTGGAACATTAGAGTTTGCAATACTAAAGCAAGTCAATGGCTGTTCCATTCCAAATAGTACCAGGTAGGTTCCTCAATTCAGCTTGCATTGGTGTATTCCATGGCACTGACCACTCTTAATGCAATATCTATACAGTTCCAAATCTCCCTGACTTTGTATATACACAATCTTATCACAAAATACTTTGAATATAACGTATTGCCTTCAACTCAATGGAGTGTACAGTTCAATTTTGCTGAAAACTAGTAAGCCCTAACATGACGTAAGCCTTATTATTACAGTATGATTTAGAGTAGTGTTCAATCAATTTTATGAGTGTGCTATCTATGAACCTGAAGTTATTTTCAGTAACATCATGTTCTCTACACAGTTGAACATTAGTGATTGCACTGCTAAACCAAGAAAATGGCTGTTCCACTCCAAATACTACCAGGTAATTTCCTGAATTCAACTTGCATTGTAGTATTCCTTGGCACTGAGCAATGTACATGCAATATCTGCACATCTCCAAATCACACTGAGTAGTTATATACACAACCTTACCACGAAATGCATTGAATAGAAGGTAAAGCATTGAACACAATGGAGTGTCAAGTACAATTTCGCTGAAAACTAGTATGTGCTAACATGATGTAAACCTTATTATTATACGCACCATATGATTTAGAATCGTCTGCAACCAATTTTATATGTGTGCCAGCTGAGCTCCAGAATTTACTTTCAGTAACAACACATTTTCTTAATAGTGCAACATTAGAGTTTGCAGTACTAAAGCAAGTCAATGGCTGTTCCATTCCAAATGGTAACAGGTAGGTTCCTCAATTCAGCTTGCATTGGTGTATTCCATGGCACTGAGCACTCTACATGCAATATCTGCACTGTTCCAAATCACGCTGAGTAGTTATGTACATAACCTTACCACAAAATGCATTGAATAGAAAGTAAAGCATTCATCACAATGGAGTGCCAAGTACAATTTTGCTAAAAACAGGTATTTCCTAACATGGTGTAAACCTTATTATTATACTCACCGTTTGATTTAGAATAGTCTGCAATCAATTTTAAGAGTGTGCTACCAAAGCTCCAGAATTTACTTTCAGTAACAACACATTTTCTTCATAGTGCAACATTAGATTTTGCAGTACTAAAGCAAGTCAATGGCTGTTCCATTCCAAATGGTACCACGTAGGTTCCTCAATTCAGCTTGCATTGGTGTATTCCATGGCACTGAGCACTCTACATGCAATATCTGCGCAGTTCCAAATCACACTGAGTAGTTATATACACAACCTTACCATGAAATGCATTGAATAGAAAGTAAAGCTTTGAACGCAATGGAGTGTCAAGTACAATTTTGGTGAAAACAAGTATGTGCTAACATGATGTAAACCTTATTATTATACTCACCATATGATTTAGAATCGTCTGCAACCAATTTTATGACTGTGCTACCTAAGCTCCAGAATTTACTTTCAGTAACAACACATTCTCTACTTAGTGGAACATTAGAGATTGCAGTACTAAAGCAAGTCAATGGCTGTTCCATTCCAAATAGTACCAGGTAGGATCCTCAATTCAGCTTGCATTAGTGTATTTCATGGCACTGACCACTCTTAATGCAATATCTATACAGTTCCAAATCTCCCTGACTATGTATATACACAATCTTATCACAAAATACTTTGAATATAACGTATTGCCTTCAACTCAATGGAGTGTACAATTCAATTTTGCTGAAAACTTGTAAACCCTAACATGACGTAAGCCTTATTATTACAGTATGATTTAGAGTAGTGTTCAATCAATTTTATGAGTGTGCTATCTATGAACCTGAAGTTATTTTCAGTAACATCATGTTCTCTACACAGTTGAACATTAGTGATTGCACTGCTAAACCAAGAAAATGGCTGTTCCACTCCAAATGCTACCAGGTAAGTTCCTGAATTCAACTTGCATTGTAGTATTCCTTGGCACTGAGCAATGTACATGCAATATCTGCACATCTCCAAATCACACTGAGTAGTTATATACACAACCTTACCACGAAATGCATTGAATAGAAGGTAAAGCATTGAACACAATGGAGTGTCAAGTACAATTTTGCTAAAAACAGGTATTTGCTAACATGATGTAAACCTTATTATTATACGCACAATATGATTTAGAATCGTCTGCAACCAATTTTATATGTGTGCTACCTGAGCTCCAGAATTTACTTTCAGTAACAACACATTCTCTACATAGTGGAACATTAGTGTTTGCAGTACTAAAGCAAGTCAATGGCTGTTCCATTCCAAATGATACCAGGTAGGTTGCTTTATTCAGCTTGCATTGGTGTATTCCATGGCACTGAGCACTCTACATGCAATATCTGCACTGTTCCAAATCACGCTGAGTAGTTATGTACATAACCTTACCACAAAATGCATTGAATAGAAAGTAAAGCATTCATCACAATGGAGTGCCAAGTACAATTTTGCTAAAAACAGGTATTTGCTAACATGATGTAAACCTTATTATTATACTCACCGTTTGATTTAGAATAGTCTGCAATCAATTTTCAGAGTGTGCTACCAAAGCTCCAGAATTTACTTTCAGTAACAACACATTTTCTTCATAGTGCAACATTAGAGTTTGCAGTACTAAAGCAAGTCAATAGCTGTTCCATTCCAAATGGTACCACGTAGGTTCCTCAATTCAGCTTGCATTGGTGTATTCCATGGCACTGAGCACTCTACATGCAATATCTGCGCAGTTCCAAATCTCACTGAGTAGTTATGTACACAACCTTACCACGAAATGCATTGAATAGAAAGTAAAGCATTGAACACAATGGAGTGTCAAGTACAATTTTGCTAAAAACAGTATTTGCTAACATGATGTAAACCTTAATATTATACTCACCATATGATTTAGAATAGTCTGCAAACAATTTTATGAGTGTGCTACCTGAGCTCCAGAATTTACTTTCATTAACAACACATTTTCTACATAGTGCAACATTAGAGTTTGCAGTACTAAAGCAAGTCAATGGCTGTTCCATTCCAAATGGTACCACGTAGGTTCCTGAATTTAGCTTGCATTGGTGTATTCCATGGCACTGAGCACTAGACATGCAATATCTACACAGTTCCAAATCTCATGGAGTAGTTATGTACACAAGCTTACCACAAAATGCATTGAATAGAAAGTAAAGCATTCAACACAAAGGTGTGCCAAGTACAATTTTGCTAGAAACAGGTATTTGCTAACATGATGTAAACCTTATTATTATAGTCACCATATGATTTAGAATCGTCTGCAACCAATTTTATGACTCTGCTACCTAAGCTCCAGAATTTACTTTCAGGAACAACGCATTCTCTACATAGTGGAACATTAGAGTTTGCAGTACTAAAGCAAGTCAATGGCTGTTCCATTCCAAATGGTACCAGGTAGGTTCCTCAATTCAGCTTGCATTGGTGTATTCCATGCCACTAAGCACTCTACATGCAATATCTACACAGTTCCAAATCACACTGAGTAGTTATGTACAGAACCTTACCACGAAATGCATTGAATAGAAAGTAACGCATTGAACACAATGGAGTGTCAAGTACAATTTTGGTGAAAACAAGTATGAGCTAACATGATGTAAACCTTATTATTATACTCACCATATGATTTAGAATCATCTGCAACCAATTTTATGACTCTGCTACCTAAGCTCCAGAATTTACTTTCAGGAACAACGCATTCTCTACATAGTGCAACATTAGAGTTTGCAGTACTAAAGCAAGTCAATGGCTGTTCCATTCCAAATGGTACCAGGTAGGTTCATCAATTCAGCTTGCATTGGTGTATTCCATGGCACTGAGCACTCTACATGCAATATCTTCACAGTTCCAAATCACACTGAGTAGTTATCTACAGAACCTTACCACGAAATGCATTGAATAGAAAGTAACGAATTGAACACAATGGAGTGTCAAGTTCAATTTCGCTGAAAACTAGTATGTGCTAACATGATGTAAACCTTATTATTATACTCACCATATGATTTAGAATAATCTCCAACCAATTTTATGTGTGTGCTACCTAAGCTCCAGAATTTACTTTCAGTAACAACACATTTTCTTCATAGTGCAACATTAGAGTTTGCAGTACTAAAGCAAGTCAATGGCTGTTCCATTCCAAATGGTACCACGTAGGTTCCTGAATTTAGCTTGCATTGGTGTATTCCATGGCACTGAGCACTAGACATGCAATATCTACACAGTTCCAAATCTCATGGAGTAGTTATGTACACAAGCTTACCACAAAATGCATTGAATAGAAAGTAAAGCATTCAACACAATGGAGTGCCAACTACAATTTTGCGAAAAACAGGTATTTGCTAACATGATGTAAACCTTATTATTATACTCACCATATGATTTAGAATCGTCTGCAACCAATTTTATGACTGTGCTACCTAAGCTCCAGAATTTACTTTCAGTAACAACGCATTCTCTACATAGTGGAACATTAGAGTTTGCAGTACTAAAGCAAGTCAATGGCTGTTCCATTCCAAATGGTACCAGGTAGGTTCCTGAATTCAGCTTGCATTGGTGTATTCCATGGCAATGAGCACTAGACATGCAATATCTATACAGTTCCAAATCTCCCTGACTATGTATATACACAATCTTATCACAAAATACTTTGAATATAACGTATTGCCTTCAACTCAATGGAGTGTACAGTTCAACTTTGCTGAAAACTAGTAAGCCGTAACATGACGTAAGCCTTATTATTACAGTATGATTTAGAGTGGTGTTCAATCAATGTTATGAGTGTGCTATCTATGAACCTGAAGTTGTTTTCAGTAACATCATGTTCTCTACACAGTTGAACATTAGTGATTGCACTGCTAAACCAAGAAAATGGCTGTTCCACTCCAAATACTACCAGGTAAGTTCCTGAATTCAACTTGCATTGTAGTATTCCTTGGCACTGAGCAATGTACATGCAATATCTGCACAGCTCGAAATCACACTGAGTATTTATGTGCACAACCTTACCACAAAATGCATTGAATACAAAGTAAAGCTTTCAACACAATGGAGTGTCAAGTACAATTTCGCTGAAAACTAGTATTTGCTAACATGATGTAAACCTTATTATTATACTCACCATATCATTTAGAATCGTCTGCAACCAATTTTATGACTCTGATACCTAAGCTCCAGAATTTACTTTCAGGAACAGCGCATTCTCTACATAGTGGAACATTAGAGTTTGCAGTACTAAAGCAAGTCAATGGCTGTTCCATTCCAAATGGTACCAGGTAGGTTCCTCAATTCAGCTTGCATTGGTGTACTCCATGGCACTGAGCACTCTACATGCAATATCTGCGCAGTTCCAAATCACACTGAGTAGTTATGTACACAACTTTACCACGAAATGCATTGAATAGAAAGTAAAGCATTGAACACAATGGAGTGTCAAGTACAATTTCGCTGAAAACTAGTATGTGCTAACATGATGTAAACCTTATTATTATACTCACCATATGATTTAGAATCGTCTGCAACCAATTTTATGTGTGTGCTACCTAAGCTCCAGAATTTACTTTCAGTAACAACACATACTCTACATAGTGGAACATTAGAGTTTTTGGTACTAAAGCAAGTCAATGGCTGTTCCATTCCAAATGGTACCAGGTAGGTTCCTATATTCGGCTTGCATTGGTGTACTCCATGGCACTGAGCGCTCTACATGCAATATCTACACAGTTCCAATTCACATGGAGTAGTTATGTACACAACCTTACCACGAAATGCATTGAATAGAAAGTAAAGCATTGAACACAATGGAGTGTCAAGTACAATTTTGGTGAAAACACGTATCTGCTAACATGATGTAAACCTTATTATTGTACTCACCATATGATTTAGACTCGTCTGCAACCAATTTTAAGACTATGCTACCTAAGCTCCAGAATTTACTTTCAGGAACAAAGCATTCTCTACATAGTGGAACATTAGAGTTTGCAGGACTAAAGCAAGTCAATGGCTGTTCCATTCCAAATTGAACCAGGTAGGTTCCTGAATTCAGCTTCCATTGGTGTATTCCATGGCACTGAGCACTCTACATGCAATATCTGCACATTTCCAAATCACACTGAGTAGTTATGTACACAACCTTACCACGAAATGCGTTGAATAGAAAGTAAAGCATTCAACACAATGGAGGGCCAAGTACAATTTTGCTAAAAACAGGTATTTGCTAACATTATGCAAACCTTGTTATTATACTCACCATATGATTTAGAATAGTCTGCAAACAATTTTAAGAGTGTGCTAACAAAGCTCCAGAATTTACTTTCAGTAACAACACATTTTCTTCATAGTGCAACTTTATAGTCTGCAGTACTAAAGCAAGTCAATGGCTGTTCCATTCCAAATGGTACCAGGTAGGTTCCTGAATTCAGCTTGCATTGGAGTATTCCATGGCACTGAGCACTCTACATGCAATATCTACACAGTTCCAAATCACACTGAGTAGTTATGTACAGAACCTTAACACGAAATGCATTGAATAGAAAGTAACGCATTGAACACAATGGAGTGTCAAGTTCAATTTTGGTGAAAACAAGTAGGAGCTAACATGATGTAAACCTTATTATTATACTCACCATATGATTTAGAATCGTCTGCAACCAATTTTATGACTGTGCTACCTAAGATCCAGAATTTACTTTCAGTAACAACGCATTCTCTACATAGTGGAACATTAGAGTTTGCAGTACTAAAGCAAGTCAATGGCTGTTCCATTCCAAATGGTAACAGGTAGGTTCCTGAATTCAGCTTGCATTGGTGTATTCCATGGCACTGAGCACTAGACATGCAATACCTATACAGTTCCAAATCACCCTGACTATATATATACACAATCTTATCACAAAATACTTTGAATATAACGTATTGCCTTCAACTCAATGGAGTGTACAGTTCAATTTTGCTGAAAACTAGTAAGTCCTAACATGATGTAAGCCTTATTATTACAGTATGATTTAGAGTAGTCTGCAACCAATTTTATGAGTGTGCAATCTATGAATCTGAAGTTATTTTCAGTAACATCATGTTCTCTACACTGTTGAACATTAGTGATTGCACTGCTAAACCAAGAAAATGGCTGTTCCACTCCAAATACTACCAGGTAAGTTCCTGAATTCAGCTTGCATTGGTGTATTCCATGGCACTGAGCACTAGACATGCAATATCTATACAGTTCCAAATCACCCTGACTTGTATATACACAATCTTATCACTAAATACTTTGAATATAACGTAATCCCTTCAACTCACTGGAGTGTACAGTTCAATTTTGCTGAAAACTAGTAAGTCCTAACATGATGTAAGCCTTATTATTACATTGTGATTTAGAGTATTCTGCAACCAATTTTATGAGTGTGCTATCTATGAACCTGAAGTTATTTTCAGTAACATCATGTTCTCTACACAGTTGAACATTAGTGATTGCACTGCTAAACCACGAAAATGGCTGTTCCACTCCAAATACTACCAGGTAATTTCCTGAATTCAACTTGCATTGTAGTATTCCTTGGCACTGAGCAATGTACATGCAATATCTGCACAGCTCCAAATCACACTGAGTAGTTATGTACACAACCTTACCACAAAATGCATTGAATAGAAAGTAAAGCTTTGAACACAATGGAGTGTCAAGTACAATTTCGCTGAAAAATAGTATGTGCTAACATGATGTAAACTTTATTATTATACTCACCATATGATTTAGAATCGTCTGCAACCAATTTTATGTGTGTGCTACCTAAGCTCCAGAATTTACATTAAGTAACAACACATTCTCTACATAGTGGAACATTAGAGATTGCGGTACTAAATCAAGTCAATGGCTGTTCCATTCCAAATGGTACCAGGTAGTTTCCTAGATTCAGCTTGCATTGGTGTACTCCATGGCACTGAGCACTCTACATGCAATATCTACACAGTTCCAAATCACACTGAGTAGTTATGTACATAACCTTACCACGAAATGCATTGAATAGAAAGTAAAGCATTCAACACAATGGAGTGTCAAGTACAATTTCGCTGAAAACTAGTATGTGCTAACATGATGTAAACCATATTATTATACTCACCATATGATTTAGAATCGTCTGCAACCAATTTTATGTGTGTGCTACCTAACCTCCAGAATTTACTTTCAGTAACAACACATTTTCTACATAGTGCAACATTAGAGTTTGCAGTACTAAAGCAAGTCAATGGCTGTTCCATTCCAAATGGTACCAGGTAGGTTCCTCAATTCAGCTTGCATTGGTGTACTCCATGGCACTGAGCACTCTACATGCAATATCTACACAGCTCCAAATCACATGGAGTAGTTATGTACACAACCTTACCACGAAATGCATTGAATAGAAAGTAAAGCTTTGAACACAATGGAGTGTCAAGTACAATTTCGCTGAAAACTAGTATGTGCTAACATGATGTAAACCTTATTATTATACTCACCATATGATTTAGAATCGTCTGCAACCAATTTTATGTGTGTGCTACCTTAACTCCAGAATTTACTTTCAGTAACAACACATTTTCTACATAGTCCAACATTAGAGTTTGCAGTACTAAAGCAAGTCAATGGCTGTTCCATTCCAAATGGTACCAGGTAGGTTCCTCAATTCAGGTTGCATTGGTGTATTCCATGGCACTGAGCACTCTACATGCAATATCTGCGCAGTTCCAAATCACACTGAGTACTTATGTACACAACTTTACCACGAAATGCATTGAATAGAAAGTAAAGCATTGAACACAATGGAGTGTCAAGTACAATTTCGCTGGAAAATAGTATGTGCTAACATGATGTAAACCTTATTATTATACTCACCATATGATTTAGAATCGTCTGCAACCAGTTTTATGTGTGTGCTACCTAAGCTCCAGAATTTACTTTCAGTAACAACACATTCTCTACATAGTGGAACATAAGAGTTTTTGGTACTAAAGCAAGTCAATGGCTGATCCATTCCAAATGGTACCAGGTAGGTTACTATATTCAGCTTGCATTGGTGTACTCCACGGCACTGAGCACTCTACATGCAATATCTACACAGTTCCAATTCACATGGAGTAGTTATGTACACAACCTTACCACAAAATGCATTGAATAGAAAGTAAAGCTTTGAACACAATGGAGTGTCAAGTACAATTTTGGTGAAAACAAGTATCTGCTAACATGATGTAAACCTTATTATTATACTCACCATATGATTTAGAATCGTCTGCAACCAATTTTATGTGTGTGCTACCTAACCTCCAGAATTTACTTTCAGGAACAACGCATTCTCTACATAGTGGAACATTAGAGTTTGCAGTACTAAAGCAAGTCAATGGCTGTTCCATTCCAAATGGTACCAGGATGGTTCCTATATTCGGCTTGCATTGGTGTACTCCATGGCACTGAGCGCTCTACATGCAATATCTACACAGTTCCAATTCACATGGAGTAGTTATGTACACAACCTTACCACGAAATGCATTGAATAGAAAGTAAAGCATTGAACACAATGGAGTGTCAAGTACAATTTTGGTGAAAACACGTATCTGCTAACATGATGTAAACCTTATTATTGTACTCACCATATGATTTAGAATCGTCTGCAACCAATTTTAAGACTGTGCTACCTAAGCTCCAGAATTTACTTTCAGGAACAAAGCATTCTCTACATAGTGGAACATTAGAGTTTGCAGGACTAAAGCAAGTCAATGGCTGTTCCATTCCAAATGGAACCAGGTAGGTTCCTGAATTCAGCTTGCATTGGAGTATTCCATGGCACTGAGCACTCTACATGCAATATCTACACAGTTCCAAATCACACTGAGTAGTTATGTACAGAACCTTAACACGAAATGCATTGAATAGAAAGTAACGCATTGAACACAATGGAGTGTCAAGTTCAATTTTGGTGAAAACAAGTAGGAGCTAACATGATGTAAACCTTATTATTATACTCACCATATGATTTAGAATCGTCTGCAACCAATTTTATGACTGTGCTACCTAAGATCCAGAATTTACTTTCAGTAACAGCGCATTCTCTACATAGTGGAACATTAGAGTTTGCAGTACTAAAGCAAGTCAATGGCTGTTCCATTCCAAATGGTAACAGGTAGGTTCCTGAATTCAGCTTGCATTGGTGTATTCCATGGCACTGAGCACTAGACATGCAATACCTATACAGTTCCAAATCACCCTGACTATATATATACACAATCTTATCACAAAATACTTTGAATATAACGTATTGCCTTCAACTCAATGGAGTGTACAGTTCAATTTTGCTGAAAACTAGTAAGTCCTAACATGATGTAAGCCTTATTATTACAGTATGATTTAGAGTAGTCTGCAACCAATTTTATGAGTGTGCAATCTATGAATCTGAAGTTATTTTCAGTAACATCATGTTCTCTACACTGTTGAACATTAGTGATTGCACTGCTAAACCAAGAAAATGGCTGTTCCACTCCAAATACTACCAGGTAAGTTCCTGAATTCAGCTTGCATTGGTGTATTCCATGGCACTGAGCACTAGACATGCAATATCTATACAGTTCCAAATCACCCTGACTTGTATATACACAATCTTATCACAAAATACTTTGAATATAACGTAATCCCTTCAACTCACTGTAGTGTACAGTTCAATTTTGCTGAAAACTAGTAAGTCCTAACATGATGTAAGCCTTATTATTACATTATGATTTAGAGTATTCTGCAACCAATTTTATGAGTGTGCTATCTATGAACCTGAAGTTATTTTCAGTAACATCATGTTCTCTACACAGTTGAACATTAGTGATTGCACTGCTAAACCACGAAAATGGCTGTTCCACTCCAAATACTACCAGGTAATTTCCTGAATTCAACTTGCATTGTAGTATTCCTTGGCACTGAGCAATGTACATGCAATATCTGCACAGCTCCAAATCACACTGAGTAGTTATGTACACAACCTTACCACGAAATGCATTGAATAGAAAGTAAAGCTTTGAACACAATGGAGTGTCAAGTACAATTTCGCTGAAAAATAGTATGTGCTAACATGATGTAAACTTTATTATTATACTCACCATATGATTTAGAATCGTCTGCAACCAATTTTATGTGTGTGCTACCTAAGCTCCAGAATTTACATTAAGTAACAACACATTCTCTACATAGTGGAACATTAGAGATTGCGGTACTAAATCAAGTCAATTGCTGTTCCATTCCAAATGGTACCAGGTAGTTTCCTAGATTCAGCTTGCATTGGTGTACTCCATGGCACTGAGCACTCTACATGCAATATCTACACAGTTCCAAATCACACTGAGTAGTTATGTACATAACCTTACCACGAAATGCATTGAATAGAAAGTAAAGCATTCAACACAATGGAGTGTCAAGTACAATTTCGCTGAAAACTAGTATGTGCTAACATGATGTAAACCTTATTATTATACTCACCATATGATTTAGAATCGTCTGCAACCAATTTTATGTGTGTGCTACCTAACCTCCAGAATTTACTTTCAGTAACAACACATTTTCTACATAGTGCAACATTAGAGTTTGCAGTACTAAAGCAAGTCAATGGCTGTTCCATTCCAAATGGTACCAGGTAGGTTCCTCAATTCAGCTTGCATTGGTGTACTCCATGGCACTGAGCACTCTACATGCAATATCTACACAGCTCCAAATCACATGGAGTAGTTATGTACACAACCTTACCACGAAATGCATTGAATAGAAAGTAAAGCTTTGAACACAATGGAGTGTCAAGTACAATTTCGCTGAAAACTAGTATGTGCTAACATGATGTAAACCTTATTATTATACTCACCATATGATTTAGAATCGTCTGCAACCAATTTTATGTGTGTGCTACCTTAACTCCAGAATTTACTTTCAGTAACAACACATTTTCTACATAGTCCAACATTAGAGTTTGCAGTACTAAAGCAAGTCAATGGCTGTTCCATTCCAAATGGTACCAGGTAGGTTCCTCAATTCAGGTTGCATTGGTGTATTCCATGGCACTGAGCACTCTACATGCAATATCTGCGCAGTTCCAAATCACACTGAGTACTTATGTACACAACTTTACCACGAAATGCATTGAATAGAAAGTAAAGCATTGAACACAATGGAGTGTCAAGTACAATTTCGCTGGAAAATAGTATGTGCTAACATGATGTAAACCTTATTATTATACTCACCATATGATTTAGAATCGTCTGCAACCAGTTTTATGTGTGTGCTACCTAAGCTCCAGAATTTACTTTCAGTAACAACACATTCTCTACATAGTGGAACATAAGAGTTTTTGGTACTAAAGCAAGTCAATGGCTGTTCCATTCCAAATGGTACCAGGTAGGTTACTATATTCAGCTTGCATTGGTGTACTCCACGGCACTGAGCACTCTACATGCAATATCTACACAGTTCCAATTCACATGGAGTAGTTATGTACACAACCTTACCACAAAATGCATTGAATAGAAAGTAAAGCTTTGAACACAATGGAGTGTCAAGTACAATTTTGGTGAAAACAAGTATCTGCTAACATGATGTAAACCTTATTATTATACTCACCATATGATTTAGAATCGTCTGCAACCAATTTTATGTGTGTGCTACCTAACCTCCAGAATTTACTTTCAGGAACAACGCATTCTCTACATAGTGGAACATTAGAGTTTGCAGTACTAAAGCAAGTCAATGGCTGTTCCATTCCAAATGGTACCAGGTAGCTTCCTATATTCAGCTTGCATTGGTGTATTCCATGGCACTGAGCACTCTACATGCAATATCTGCACATTTCCAAATCACACTGAGTAGTTATGTACACAACCTTACCACGAAATGCATTGAATAGAAAGTAAAGCATTGAACACAATGGAGTGTCAAGTACAATTTTGGTGAAAACACGTATCTGCTAACATGATGTAAACCTTATTATTGTACTCACCATATGATTTAGAATCGTCTGCAACCAATTTTAAGACTGTGCTACCTAAGCTCCAGAATTTACTTTCAGGAACAAAGCATTCTCTACATAGTGGAACATTAGAGTTTGCAGGACTAAAGCAAGTCAATGGCTGTTCCATTCCAAATGGAACCAGGTAGGTTCCTGAATTCAGCTTCCATTGGTGTATTCCATGGCACTGAGCACTCTACATGCAATATCTGCACATTTCCAAATCACACTGAGTAGTTATGTACACAACCTTACCACGAAATGCATTGAATAGAAAGTAAAGCATTCAACACAATGGAGGGCCAAGTACAATTTTGCTAAAAACAGGTATTTGCTAACATTATGCAAACCTTGTTATTATACTCACCATATGATTTAGAATAGTCTGCAAACAATTTTAAGAGTGTGCTAACAAAGCTCCAGAATTTACTTTCAGTAACAACACTTTTTCTTCATAGTGCAACTTTATAGTCTGCAGTACTAAAGCAAGTCAATGGCTGTTCCATTCCAAATGGTACCAGGTAGGTTCCTGAATTCAGCTTGCATTGGAGTATTCCATGGCACTGAGCACTCTACATGCAATATCTACACAGTTCCAAATCACACTGAGTAGTTATGTACAGAACCTTAACACGAAATGCATTGAATAGAAAGTAACGCATTGAACACAATGGAGTGTCAAGTTCAATTTTGGTGAAAACAAGTAGGAGCTAACATGATGTAAACCTTATTATTATACTCACCATATGATTTAGAATCGTCTGCAACCAATTTTATGACTGTGCTACCTAAGATCCAGAATTTACTTTCAGTAACAGCGCATTCTCTACATAGTGGAACATTAGAGTTTGCAGTACTAAAGCAAGTCAATGGCTGTTCCATTCCAAATGGTAACAGGTAGGTTCCTGAATTCAGCTTGCATTGGTGTATTCCATGGCACTGAGCACTAGACATGCAATACCTATACAGTTCCAAATCACCCTGACTATATATATACACAATCTTATCACTAAATACTTTGAATATAACGTAATCCCTTCAACTCACTGGAGTGTACAGTTCAATTTTGCTGAAAACTAGTAAGTCCTAACATGATGTAAGCCTTATTATTACATTGTGATTTAGAGTATTCTGCAACCAATTTTATGAGTGTGCTATCTATGAACCTGAAGTTATTTTCAGTAACATCATGTTCTCTACACAGTTGAACATTAGTGATTGCACTGCTAAACCACGAAAATGGCTGTTCCACTCCAAATACTACCAGGTAATTTCCTGAATTCAACTTGCATTGTAGTATTCCTTGGCACTGAGCAATGTACATGCAATATCTGCACAGCTCCAAATCACACTGAGTAGTTATGTACACAACCTTACCACAAAATGCATTGAATAGAAAGTAAAGCTTTGAACACAATGGAGTGTCAAGTACAATTTCGCTGAAAAATAGTATGTGCTAACATGATGTAAACTTTATTATTATACTCACCATATGATTTAGAATCGTCTGCAACCAATTTTATGTGTGTGCTACCTAAGCTCCAGAATTTACATTAAGTAACAACACATTCTCTACATAGTGGAACATTAGAGATTGCGGTACTAAATCAAGTCAATGGCTGTTCCATTCCAAATGGTACCAGGTAGTTTCCTAGATTCAGCTTGCATTGGTGTACTCCATGGCACTGAGCACTCTACATGCAATATCTACACAGTTCCAAATCACACTGAGTAGTTATGTACATAACCTTACCACGAAATGCATTGAATAGAAAGTAAAGCATTCAACACAATGGAGTGTCAAGTACAATTTCGCTGAAAACTAGTATGTGCTAACATGATGTAAACCATATTATTATACTCACCATATGATTTAGAATCGTCTGCAACCAATTTTATGTGTGTGCTACCTAACCTCCAGAATTTACTTTCAGTAACAACACATTTTCTACATAGTGCAACATTAGAGTTTGCAGTACTAACGCAAGTCAATGGCTGTTCCATTCCAAATGGTACCAGGTAGGTTCCTCAATTCAGCTTGCATTGGTGTACTCCATGGCACTGAGCACTCTACATGCAATATCTACACAGCTCCAAATCACATGGAGTAGTTATGTACACAACCTTACCACGAAATGCATTGAATAGAAAGTAAAGCTTTGAACACAATGGAGTGTCAAGTACAATTTCGCTGAAAACTAGTATGTGCTAACATGATGTAAACCTTATTATTATACTCACCATATGATTTAGAATCGTCTGCAACCAATTTTATGTGTGTGCTACCTTAACTCCAGAATTTACTTTCAGTAACAACACATTTTCTACATAGTCCAACATTAGAGTTTGCAGTACTTAAGCAAGTCAATGGCTGTTCCATTCCAAATGGTACCAGGTAGGTTCCTCAATTCAGGTTGCATTGGTGTATTCCATGGCACTGAGCACTCTACATGCAATATCTGCGCAGTTCCAAATCACACTGAGTACTTATGTACACAACTTTACCACGAAATGCATTGAATAGAAAGTAAAGCATTGAACACAATGGAGTGTCAAGTACAATTTCGCTGGAAAATAGTATGTGCTAACATGATGTAAACCTTATTATTATACTCACCATATGATTTAGAATCGTCTGCAACCAGTTTTATGTGTGTGCTACCTAAGCTCCAGAATTTACTTTCAGGAACAACACATTCTCTACATAGTGGAACATTAGAGTTTGCAGTACTAAAGCAAGTCAATGGCTGTTCCATTCCAAATGGTACCAGGATGGTTCCTATATTCGGCTTGCATTGGTGTACTCCATGGCACTGAGCGCTCTACATGCAATATCTACACAGTTCCAATTCACATGGAGTAGTTATGTACACAACCTTACCACGAAATGCATTGAATAGAAAGTAAAGCATTGAACACAATGGAGTGTCAAGTACAATTTTGGTGAAAACACGTATCTGCTAACATGATGTAAACCTTATTATTGTACTCACCATATGATTTAGAATCGTCTGCAACCAATTTTAAGACTGTGCTACCTAAGCTCCAGAATTTACTTTCAGGAACAAAGCATTCTCTACATAGTGGAACATTAGAGTTTGCAGGACTAAAGCAAGTCAATGGCTGTTCCATTCCAAATGGAACCAGGTAGGTTCCTGAATTCAGCTTCCATTGGTGTATTCCATGGCACTGAGCACTCTACATGCAATATCTGCACATTTCCAAATCACACTGAGTAGTTATGTACACAACCTTACCAGGAAATGCATTGAATAGAAAGTAAAGCATTCAACACAATGGAGGGCCAAGTACAATTTTGCTAAAAACAGGTATTTGCTAACATTATGCAAACCTTGTTATTATACTCACCATATGATTTAGAATAGTCTGCAAACAATTTTAAGAGTGTGCTAACAAAGCTCCAGAATTTACTTTCAGTAACAACACATTTTCTTCATAGTGCAACTTTATAGTCTGCAGTACTAAAGCAAGTCAATGGCTGTTCCATTCCAAATGGTACCAGGTAGGTTCCTGAATTCAGCTTGCATTGGAGTATTCCATGGCACTGAGCACTCTACATGCAATATCTACACAGTTCCAAATCACACTGAGTAGTTATGTACAGAACCTTAACACGAAATGCATTGAATAGAAAGTAACGCATTGAACACAATGGAGTGTCAAGTTCAATTTTGGTGAAAACAAGTAGGAGCTAACATGATGTAAACCTTATTATTATACTCACCATATGATTTAGAATCGTCTGCAACCAATTTTATGACTGTGCTACCTAAGATCCAGAATTTACTTTCAGTAACAGCGCATTCTCTACATAGTGGAACATTAGAGTTTGCAGTACTAAAGCAAGTCAATGGCTGTTCCATTCCAAATGGTAACAGGTAGGTTCCTGAATTCAGCTTGCATTGGTGTATTCCATGGCACTGAGCACTAGACATGCAATACCTATACAGTTCCAAATCACCCTGACTATATATATACACAATCTTATCACAAAATACTTTGAATATAACGTATTGCCTTCAACTCAATGGAGTGTACAGTTCAATTTTGCTGAAAACTAGTAAGTCCTAACATGATGTAAGCCTTATTATTACAGTATGATTTAGAGTAGTCTGCAACCAATTTTATGAGTGTGCAATCTATGAATCTGAAGTTATTTTCAGTAACATCATGTTCTCTACACTGTTGAACATTAGTGATTGCACTGCTAAACCAAGAAAATGGCTGTTCCACTCCAAATACTACCAGGTAAGTTCCTGAATTCAGCTTGCATTGGTGTATTCCATGGCACTGAGCACTAGACATGCAATATCTATACAGTTCCAAATCACCCTGACTTGTATATACACAATCTTATCACAAAATACTTTGAATATAACGTAATCCCTTCAACTCACTGTAGTGTACAGTTCAATTTTGCTGAAAACTAGTAAGTCCTAACATGATGTAAGCCTTATTATTACATTATGATTTAGAGTATTCTGCAACCAATTTTATGAGTGTGCTATCTATGAACCTGAAGTTATTTTCAGTAACATCATGTTCTCTACACAGTTGAACATTAGTGATTGCACTGCTAAACCACGAAAATGGCTGTTCCACTCCAAATACTACCAGGTAATTTCCTGAATTCAACTTGCATTGTAGTATTCCTTGGCACTGAGCAATGTACATGCAATATCTGCACAGCTCCAAATCACACTGAGTAGTTATGTACACAACCTTACCACGAAATGCATTGAATAGAAAGTAAAGCTTTGAACACAATGGAGTGTCAAGTACAATTTCGCTGAAAAATAGTATGTGCTAACATGATGTAAACTTTATTATTATACTCACCATATGATTTAGAATCGTCTGCAACCAATTTTATGTGTGTGCTACCTAAGCTCCAGAATTTACATTAAGTAACAACACATTCTCTACATAGTGGAACATTAGAGATTGCGGTACTAAATCAAGTCAATTGCTGTTCCATTCCAAATGGTACCAGGTAGTTTCCTAGATTCAGCTTGCATTGGTGTACTCCATGGCACTGAGCACTCTACATGCAATATCTACACAGTTCCAAATCACACTGAGTAGTTATGTACATAACCTTACCACGAAATGCATTGAATAGAAAGTAAAGCATTCAACACAATGGAGTGTCAAGTACAATTTCGCTGAAAACTAGTATGTGCTAACATGATGTAAACCTTATTATTATACTCACCATATGATTTAGAATCGTCTGCAACCAATTTTATGTGTGTGCTACCTAACCTCCAGAATTTACTTTCAGTAACAACACATTTTCTACATAGTGCAACATTAGAGTTTGCAGTACTAAAGCAAGTCAATGGCTGTTCCATTCCAAATGGTACCAGGTAGGTTCCTCAATTCAGCTTGCATTGGTGTACTCCATGGCACTGAGCACTCTACATGCAATATCTACACAGCTCCAAATCACATGGAGTAGTTATGTACACAACCTTACCACGAAATGCATTGAATAGAAAGTAAAGCTTTGAACACAATGGAGTGTCAAGTACAATTTCGCTGAAAACTAGTATGTGCTAACATGATGTAAACCTTATTATTATACTCACCATATGATTTAGAATCGTCTGCAACCAATTTTATGTGTGTGCTACCTTAACTCCAGAATTTACTTTCAGTAACAACACATTTTCTACATAGTCCAACATTAGAGTTTGCAGTACTAAAGCAAGTCAATGGCTGTTCCATTCCAAATGGTACCAGGTAGGTTCCTCAATTCAGGTTGCATTGGTGTATTCCATGGCACTGAGCACTCTACATGCAATATCTGCGCAGTTCCAAATCACACTGAGTACTTATGTACACAACTTTACCACGAAATGCATTGAATAGAAAGTAAAGCATTGAACACAATGGAGTGTCAAGTACAATTTCGCTGGAAAATAGTATGTGCTAACATGATGTAAACCTTATTATTATACTCACCATATGATTTAGAATCGTCTGCAACCAGTTTTATGTGTGTGCTACCTAACCTCCAGAATTTACTTTCAGGAACAACGCATTCTCTACATAGTGGAACATTAGAGTTTGCAGTACTAAAGCAAGTCAATGGCTGTTCCATTCCAAATGGTACCAGGTAGCTTCCTATATTCAGCTTGCATTGGTGTATTCCATTGCACTGAGCACTCTACATGCAATATCTGCACATTTCCAAATCACACTGAGTAGTTATGTACACAACCTTACCACGAAATGCATTGAATAGAAAGTAAAGCATTGAACACAATGGAGTGTCAAGTACAATTTTGGTGAAAACACGTATCTGCTAACATGATGTAAACCTTATTATTGTACTCACCATATGATTTAGAATCGTCTGCAACCAATTTTAAGACTGTGCTACCTAAGCTCCAGAATTTACTTTCAGGAACAAAGCATTCTCTACATAGTGGAACATTAGAGTTTGCAGGACTAAAGCAAGTCAATGGCTGTTCCATTCCAAATGGAACCAGGTAGGTTCCTGAATTCAGCTTCCATTGGTGTATTCCATGGCACTGAGCACTCTACATGCAATATCTGCACATTTCCAAATCACACTGAGTAGTTATGTACACAACCTTACCACGAAATGCATTGAATAGAAAGTAAAGCATTCAACACAATGGAGGGCCAAGTACAATTTTGCTAAAAACAGGTATTTGCTAACATTATGCAAACCTTGTTATTATACTCACCATATGATTTAGAATAGTCTGCAAACAATTTTAAGAGTGTGCTAACAAAGCTCCAGAATTTACTTTCAGTAACAACACTTTTTCTTCATAGTGCAACTTTATAGTCTGCAGTACTAAAGCAAGTCAATGGCTGTTCCATTCCAAATGGTACCAGGTAGGTTCCTGAATTCAGCTTGCATTGGAGTATTCCATGGCACTGAGCACTCTACATGCAATATCTACACAGTTCCAAATCACACTGAGTAGTTATGTACAGAACCTTAACACGAAATGCATTGAATAGAAAGTAACGCATTGAACACAATGGAGTGTCAAGTTCAATTTTGGTGAAAACAAGTAGGAGCTAACATGATGTAAACCTTATTATTATACTCACCATATGATTTAGAATCGTCTGCAACCAATTTTATGACTGTGCTACCTAAGATCCAGAATTTACTTTCAGTAACAGCGCATTCTCTACATAGTGGAACATTAGAGTTTGCAGTACTAAAGCAAGTCAATGGCTGTTCCATTCCAAATGGTAACAGGTAGGTTCCTGAATTCAGCTTGCATTGGTGTATTCCATGGCACTGAGCACTAGACATGCAATACCTATACAGTTCCAAATCACCCTGACTATATATATACACAATCTTATCACAAAATACTTTGAATATAACGTATTGCCTTCAACTCAATGGAGTGTACAGTTCAATTTTGCTGAAAACTAGTAAGTCCTAACATGATGTAAGCCTTATTATTACAGTATGATTTAGAGTAGTCTGCAACCAATTTTATGAGTGTGCAATCTATGAATCTGAAGTTATTTTCAGTAACATCATGTTCTCTACACTGTTGAACATTAGTGATTGCACTGCTAAACCAAGAAAATGGCTGTTCCACTCCAAATACTACCAGGTAAGTTCCTGAATTCAGCTTGCATTGGTGTATTCCATGGCACTGAGCACTAGACATGCAATATCTATACAGTTCCAAATCACCCTGACTTGTATATACACAATCTTATCACAAAATACTTTGAATATAACGTAATCCCTTCAACTCACTGTAGTGTACAGTTCAATTTTGCTGAAAACTAGTAAGTCCTAACATGATGTAAGCCTTATTATTACATTATGATTTAGAGTATTCTGCAACCAATTTTATGAGTGTGCTATCTATGAACCTGAAGTTATTTTCAGTAACATCATGTTCTCTACACAGTTGAACATTAGTGATTGCACTGCTAAACCACGAAAATGGCTGTTCCACTCCAAATACTACCAGGTAATTTCCTGAATTCAACTTGCATTGTAGTATTCCTTGGCACTGAGCAATGTACATGCAATATCTGCACAGCTCCAAATCACACTGAGTAGTTATGTACACAACCTTACCACGAAATGCATTGAATAGAAAGTAAAGCTTTGAACACAATGGAGTGTCAAGTACAATTTCGCTGAAAAATAGTATGTGCTAACATGATGTAAACTTTATTATTATACTCACCATATGATTTAGAATCGTCTGCAACCAATTTTATGTGTGTGCTACCTAAGCTCCAGAATTTACATTAAGTAACAACACATTCTCTACATAGTGGAACATTAGAGATTGCGGTACTAAATCAAGTCAATTGCTGTTCCATTCCAAATGGTACCAGGTAGTTTCCTAGATTCAGCTTGCATTGGTGTACTCCATGGCACTGAGCACTCTACATGCAATATCTACACAGTTCCAAATCACACTGAGTAGTTATGTACATAACCTTACCACGAAATGCATTGAATAGAAAGTAAAGCATTCAACACAATGGAGTGTCAAGTACAATTTCGCTGAAAACTAGTATGTGCTAACATGATGTAAACCTTATTATTATACTCACCATATGATTTAGAATCGACTGCAACCAATTTTATGTGTGTGCTACCTAACCTCCAGAATTTACTTTCAGTAACAACACATTTTCTACATAGTGCAACATTAGAGTTTGCAGTACTAAAGCAAGTCAATGGCTGTTCCATTCCAAATGGTACCAGGTAGGTTCCTCAATTCAGCTTGCATTGGTGTACTCCATGGCACTGAGCACTCTACATGCAATATCTACACAGCTCCAAATCACATGGAGTAGTTATGTACACAACCTTACCACGAAATGCATTGAATAGAAAGTAAAGCTTTGAACACAATGGAGTGTCAAGTACAATTTCGCTGAAAACTAGTATGTGCTAACATGATGTAAACCTTATTATTATACTCACCATATGATTTAGAATCGTCTGCAACCAATTTTATGTGTGTGCTACCTTAACTCCAGAATTTACTTTCAGTAACAACACATTTTCTACATAGTCCAACATTAGAGTTTGCAGTACTAAAGCAAGTCAATGGCTGTTCCATTCCAAATGGTACCAGGTAGGTTCCTCAATTCAGGTTGCATTGGTGTATTCCATGGCACTGAGCACTCTACATGCAATATCTGCGCAGTTCCAAATCACACTGAGTACTTATGTACACAACTTTACCACGAAATGCATTGAATAGAAAGTAAAGCATTGAACACAATGGAGTGTCAAGTACAATTTCGCTGGAAAATAGTATGTGCTAACATGATGTAAACCTTATTATTATACTCACCATATGATTTAGAATCGTCTGCAACCAGTTTTATGTGTGTGCTACCTAAGCTCCAGAATTTACTTTCAGTAACAACACATTCTCTACATAGTGGAACATAAGAGTTTTTGGTACTAAAGCAAGTCAATGGCTGTTCCATTCCAAATGGTACCAGGTAGGTTACTATATTCAGCTTGCATTGGTGTACTCCACGGCACTGAGCACTCTACATGCAATATCTACACAGTTCCAATTCACATGGAGTAGTTATGTACACAACCTTACCACAAAATGCATTGAATAGAAAGTAAAGCTTTGAACACAATGGAGTGTCAAGTACAATTTTGGTGAAAACAAGTATCTGCTAACATGATGTAAACCTTATTATTATACTCACCATATGATTTAGAATCGTCTGCAACCAATTTTATGTGTGTGCTACCTAACCTCCAGAATTTACTTTCAGGAACAACGCATTCTCTACATAGTGGAACATTAGAGTTTGCAGTACTAAAGCAAGTCAATGGCTGTTCCATTCCAAATGGTACCAGGTAGCTTCCTATATTCAGCTTGCATTGGTGTATTCCATGGCACTGAGCACTCTACATGCAATATCTGCACATTTCCAAATCACACTGAGTAGTTATGTACACAACCTTACCACAAAATGCATTCAATAGAAAGTAAAGCATTCAACACAATGGAGTGCCAAGTACAATTTTGCTAAAAACAGGTATTTGCTAACATTATGCAAACCTTGTTATTATACTCACCATATGATTTAGAATAGTCTGCAAACAATTTTAAGAGTGTGCTACCAAAGCTCCAGAATTTACTTTCAGTAACAACACATTTTCTTCATAGTGCAACTTTATAGTCTGCAGTACTAAAGCAAGTCAATGGCTGTTCCATTCCAAATGGTACCAGGTAGGTTCCTGAATTCAGCTTGCATTGGTGTATTCCATGGCACTGAGCACTCTACATGCAATATCTACACAGTTCCAAATCACACTGAGTAGTTATGTACAGAACCTTAACACGAAATGCATTGAATAGAAAGTAACGCATTGAACACAATGGAGTGTCAAGTTCAATTTTGGTGAAAACAAGTAGGAGCTAACATGATGTAAACCTTATTATTATACTCACCATATGATTTAGAATCGTCTGCAACCAATTTTATGTGTGTGCTACCTAAGCTCCAGAATTTACATTAAGTAACAACACATTTTCTACATTGTGCAACATTAGAGTTTGCAGTACTAAAGCAAGTCAATGGCTGTTCCATTCCAAATGGTACCAGGTAGGTTCCTCAATTCAGCTTGCATTGGTGTATTCCATGGCACTGAGCACTAGACATGCAATATCTATACAGTTCCAAATCACCCTGACTATATATATACACAATCTTATCACAAAATACTTTGAATATAACGTATTGCCTTCAACTCAATGGAGTGTACAGTTCAATTTTGCTGAAAACTAGTAAGTCCTAACATGATGTAAGCCTTATTATTACAGTATGATTTAGAGTAGTCTGCAACCAATTTTATGAGTGTGCTATCTATGAATCTGAAGTTATTTTCAGTAACATCATGTTCTCTACACTGTTGAACATTAGTGATTGCACTGCTAAACCAAGAAAATGGCTGTTCCACTCCAAATACTACCAGGTAAGTTCCTGAATTCAGCTTGCATTGGTGTATTCCATGGCACTGAGCACTAGACATGCAATATCTATACAGTTCCAAATCACCTGGACTTGTATATACACAATCTTATCACAAAATACTTTGAATATAACGTAATCCCTTCAACTCACTGGAGTGTACAGTTCAATTTTGCTGAAAACTAGTAAGTCCTAACATGATGTAAGCCTTATTATTACAGTATGATTTAGAGTAGTCTGCAACCAATTTTATGAGTGTGCTATCTATGAATCTGAAGTTATTTTCAGTAACATCATGTTCTCTACACTGTTGAACATTAGTGATTGCACTGCTAAACCAAGAAAATGGCTGTTCCACTCCAAATACTACCAGGTAAGTTCCTGAATTCAGCTTGCATTGGTGTATTCCATGGCACTGAGCACTAGACATGCAATATCTATACAGTTCCAAATCACCCGGACTTGTATATACACAATCTTATCACAAAATACTTTGAATATAACGTAATCCCTTCAACTCACTGGAGTGTACAGTTCAATTTTGCTGAAAACTAGTAAGTCCTAACATGATATAAGCCTTATTATTACATTATGATTTAGAGTATTCTGCAACCAATTTTATGAGTGTGCTATCTATGAATCCGAAGTTATTTTCAGTAACATCATGTTCTCTACACAGTTGAACATTAGTGATTGCACTGCTAAACCACGAAAATGGCTGTTCCACTCCAAATACTACCAGGTAATTTCCTGAATTCAACTTGCATTGTAGTATTCCTTGGCACTGAGCAATGTACATGCAATATCTGCACAGCTCCAAATCACACTGAGTAGTTATGTACACAACCTTACCACGAAATGCATTGAATAGAAAGTAAAGCTTTGAACACAATGGAGTACATTCAAGTACAATTTCGCTGAAAAATAGTATGTGCTAACATGATGTAAACTTTATTATTATACTCACCATATGATTTAGAATCGTCTGCAACCAATTTTATGTGTGTGCTACCTAAGCTCCAGAATTTACATTAAGTAACAACACATTTTCTACATTGTGCAACATTAGAGTTTGCAGTACTAAAGCAAGTCAATGGCTGTTCCATTCCAAATGGTACCAGGTAGGTTCCTCAATTCAGCTTGCATTGGTGTATTCCATGGCACTGAGCACTAGACATGCAATATCTATACAGTTCCAAATCACCCTGACTATATATATACACAATCTTATCACAAAATACTTTGAATATAACGTATTGCCTTCAACTCAATGGAGTGTACAGTTCAATTTTGCTGAAAACTAGTAAGTCCTAACATGATGTAAGCCTTATTATTACAGTATGATTTAGAGTAGTCTGCAACCAATTTTATGAGTGTGCTATCTATGAATCTGAAGTTATTTTCAGTAACATCATGTTCTCTACACTGTTGAACATTAGTGATTGCACTGCTAAACCAAGAAAATGGCTGTTCCACTCCAAATACTACCAGGTAAGTTCCTGAATTCAGCTTGCATTGGTGTATTCCATGGCACTGAGCACTAGACATGCAATATCTATACAGTTCCAAATCACCCGGACTTGTATATACACAATCTTATCACAAAATACTTTGAATATAACGTAATCCCTTCAACTCACTGGAGTGTACAGTTCAATTTTGCTGAAAACTAGTAAGTCCTAACATGATGTAAGCCTTATTATTACATTATGATTTAGAGTATTCTGCAACCAATTTTATGAGTGTGCTATCTATGAATCCGAAGTTATTTTCAGTAACATCATGTTCTCTACACAGTTGAACATTAGTGATTGCACTGCTAAACCACGAAAATGGCTGTTCCACTCCAAATACTACCAGGTAATTTCCTGAATTCAACTTGCATTGTAGTATTCCTTGGCACTGAGCAATGTACATGCAATATCTGCACAGCTCCAAATCACACTGAGTAGTTATGTACACAACCTTACCACGAAATGCATTGAATAGAAAGTAAAGCTTTGAACACAATGGAGTACATTCAAGTACAATTTCGCTGAAAAATAGTATGTGCTAACATGATGTAAACTTTATTATTATACTCACCATATGATTTAGAATCGTCTGCAACCAATTTTATGTGTGTGCTACCTAAGCTCCAGAATTTACATTAAGTAACAACACATTTTCTACATAGTGCAACATTAGAGTTTGCAGTACTAAAGCAAGTCAATGGCTGTTCCATTCCTAATGGTACCAGGTAGGTTCCTCAATTCAGCTTGCATTGGTGTACTCCATGGCACTGAGCACTCTACATGCAATATCTACACAGCTCCAAATCAGACTGAGTAGTTATGTACACAACCTTACCACGAAATGCATTGAATAGAAAGTAAAGCATTGAACACAATGGAGTGTCAAGTACAATTTCGCTGAAAACCAGTATGTGCTAACATGATGTAAACCTTATTATTATACTCACCATATGATTTAGAATCGTCTGCAACCAATTTTATGTGTGTGCTACCTAAGCACCAGAATTTACTTTCAGTAACAACACATTTTCTACATAGTCCAACATTAGAGTTTGCAGTACTAAAGCAAGTCAATGGCTGTTCCATTCCAAATGGTACCAGGTAGGTTCCTCAATTCAGGTTGCATTGGTGTATTCCATGGCACTGAGCACTCTACATGCAATATCTGCGCAGTTCCAAATCACACTGAGTACTTATGTACACAACTTTACCACGAAATGCATTGAATAGAAAGTAAAGCATTGAACACAATGGAGTGTCAAGTGCAATTTCGCTGGAAAATAGTATGTGCTAACATGATGTAAACCTTATTATTATACTCACCATATGATTTAGAATCGTCTGCAACCAGTTTTATGTGTGTGCTACCTAAGCTCCAGAATTTACTTTCAGTAACAACACATTCTCTACATAGTGGAACATTAGAGTTTTTGGTACTAAAGCAAGTCAATGGCTGTTCCATTCCAAATGGTACCAGGTAGGTTCCTATATTCAGCTTGCATTGGTGTACTCCACGGCACTGAGCACTCTACATGCAATATCTACACAGTTCCAATTCACATGGAGTAGTTATGTACACAACCTTACCACGAAATGCATTGAATAGAAAGTAAAGCTTTGAACACAATGGAGTGTCAAGTACAATTTTGGTGAAAACAAGTATCTGCTAACATGATGTAAACCTTATTATTGTACTCACCATATGATTTAGAATCGTCTGCAACCAATTTTATGACTCTGCTACCTAAGCACCAGAATTTACTTTCAGGAACAACGCATTCTCTACATAGTGGAACATTAGAGTTTGCAGTACTAAAGCAAGTCAATGGCTGTTCCATTCCAAATGGTACCAGGTAGCTTCCTATATTCAGCTTGCATTGGTGTATTCCATGGCACTGAGCACTCTACATGCAATATCTGCACATTTCCAAATCACACTGAGTAGTTATGTACACAACCTTACCACAAAATGCATTCAATAGAAAGTAAAGCATTCAACACAATGGAGTGCCAAGTACAATTTTGCTAAAAACAGGTATTTGCTAACATTATGCAAACCTTGTTATTATACTCACCATATGATTTAGAATAGTCTGCAAACAATTTTAAGAGTGTGCTACCAAAGCTCCAGAATTTACTTTCAGTAACAACACATTTTCTTCATAGTGCAACTTTATAGTCTGCAGTACTAAAGCAAGTCAATGGCTGTTCCATTCCAAATGGTACCAGGTAGGTTCCTGAATTCAGCTTGCATTGGTGTATTCCATGGCACTGAGCACTCTACATGCAATATCTACACAGTTCCAAATCACACTGAGTAGTTATGTACAGAACCTTAACACGAAATGCATTGAATAGAAAGTAACGCATTGAACACAATGGAGTGTCAAGTTCAATTTTGGTGAAAACAAGTAGGAGCTAACATGATGTAAACCTTATTATTATACTCACCATATGATTTAGAATCGTCTGCAACCAATTTTATGACTGTGCTACCTAAGATCCAGAATTTACTTTCAGTAACAACGCATTCTCTACATAGTGGAACATTAGAGTTTGCAGTACTAAAGCAAGTCAATGGCTGTTCCATTCCAAATGGTAAGAGGTAGGTTCCTGAATTCAGCTTGCATTGGTGTATTCCATGGCACTGAGCACTAGACATGCAATATCTATACAGTTCCAAATCACCCTGACTATATATATACACAATCTTATCACAAAATACTTTGAATATAACGTATTGCCTTCAACTCAATGGAGTGTACAGTTCAATTTTGCTGAAAACTAGTAAGTCCTAACATGATGTAAGCCTTATTATTACAGTATGATTTAGAGTAGTCTGCAACCAATTTTATGAGTGTGCTATCTATGAATCTGAAGTTATTTTCAGTAACATCATGTTCTCTACACTGTTGAACATTAGTGATTGCACTGCTAAACCAAGAAAATGGCTGTTCCACTCCAAATACTACCAGGTAAGTTCCTGAATTCAGCTTGCATTGGTGTATTCCATGGCACTGAGCAATGTACATGCAATATCTGCACAGCTCCAAATCACACTGACTAGTTATGTACACAACCTTACCACGAAATGCATTGAATAGAAAGTAAAGCTTTGAACACAATGGAGTGTCAAGTACAATTTCGCTGAAAAATAGTATGTGCTAACATGATGTAAACTTTATTATTATACTCACCATATGATTTAGAATCGTCTGCAAACAATTTTATGTGTGTGCTACCTAAGCTCCAGAATTTACATTAAGTAACAACACATTCTCTACATAGTGGAACATTAGAGTTTGCGGTACTAAATCAAGTCAATGGCTGTTCCATTCCAAATGGTACCAGGTAGGTTCCTCAATTCAGCTTGCATTGGTGTACTCCATGGCACTGAGCACTCTACATGCAATATCTACACAGCTCCAAATCACATGGAGTTGTTATGTACACAACCTTACCACGAAATGCATTGAATAGAAAGTAAAGCATTGAACACAATGGAGTGTCAAGTACAATTTCGCTGAAAACTAGTATGTGCTAACATGATGTAAACCTTATTATTATACTCACGATATGATTTAGAATCGTCTGCAACCAATTTTATGTGTGTGCTACCTAACCTCCAGAATTTACTTTCAGTAACAACACATTTTCTACATAGTCCAACATTAGAGTTTGCAGTACTAAAGTAAGTCAATGGCTGTTCCATTCCAAATGGTACCAGGTAGGTTCCTCAATTCAGGTTGCATTGGTGTATTCCATGGCACTGAGCACTCTACATGCAATATCTGCGCAGTTCCAAATCACACTGAGTACTTATGTACACAACTTTACCACGAAATGCATTGAATAGAAAGTAAAGCATTGAACACAATGGAGTGTCAAGTAAAATTTCGCTAGAAAATAGTATGTGCTAACATGATGTAAACCTTATTATTATACTCACCATATGATTTAGAATCGTCTGCAACCAATTTTATGTGTGTGCTACCTAAGCTCCAGAATTTACTTTCAGTAACAACGCATTCTCTACATAGTGGAACATTAGAATTTGCAGTACTAAAGCAAGTCAATGGCTGTTCCATTCAAAATGGTACCAGGTAGGATCCTCAATTCAGCTTGCATTGGTGTATTCCATGGCACTGAGCACTCTACATGCAATATCTACACTGTTCCAAATCACCCTGAGTAGTTATGTACACAACCTTACCACAAAATGCATTGAATAGAAAGTAAAGCATTGAACACAATGGAGTGTCATGTACAATTTCGCTGAAAACTAGTATGTGCTAACATGATGTAAACCTTATTATTATACACACCATATGATTTAGAATTGTCTGCAACCAATTATATGAGTGTGCTACCTAAGCTCCAGAATTTACTTTCAGGAACAACACATTTTCTACATAGTGCAACATTAGAGTTTGCAGTACTAAAGCAAGTCAATGGCTGTTCCATTCCAAATGGTACCAGGTAGGTTCCTCAATTCAGCTTGCATTGGTGTATTCCATGGCACTGAGCACTCTACATGCAATATCTGCGCAGTTCCAAATCACACTGAGTAGTTATGTACACAAATTTACCACGAAATGCATTGAATAGAAAGTAGAGCTTTGAACACAATGGAGAGTCAAGTACAATTTCGCTGAAAACTAGTATGTGCTAACATGATGTAAACCTTATTATTATACTCACCATATGATTTAGAATCGTCTGCAACCAATTTCATGTGTGTGCTACCTAACCTACAGAATTTACTTTCAGTAACAACACATTTTCTACATAATCCAACATTAGAGTTTGCAGTACTAAAGCAAGTCAATGGCTGTTCCATTCCAAATGGTACCAGGTAGGTTCCTATATTCAGCTTGCATTGGTGTATTCAAGTGCACTGAGCACTCTACATGCAATATCTACTCAGTTCCCAATCATATGGAGTAGTTATGTACACAACCTTACCACACAATGCATTGAATACAAAGTAAAGCATTCAACACAATGGAGTGCCAAGTACATTTTGCTAAAAACAGTATTTGCTAACATGATGTAAACCTTATTATTATACTCACCATGTGATTTGGAATAGTCTGCAAACAATTTTATGAGTGTGCTACCTGAGCTCCAGAATTTACTTTCAGTAACAACACATTTTCTTCATAGTGCAGCATTAGAGTTTGCAGTTCTAAAGCAAGTCAATGGCTATTCCATTCCAAATGGTACCAGGTAGATTCCTGAATTCAGCTTGCATTGGTGTATTCCATGGCACTGAGCACTATACATGCAATATCTATACAGTTCCAAATCACCCTGACTATGTATATACACAATCTTATCACAAAATACTTTGAATATAACATATTGCATTCAACTCAATGGAGTGTACAGTTCAATTTTGCTGAAAACTCGTAAGTCCTAACATGATGTAAGCCTTATTATTACAGTATGATTTAGACAAGTCTGCAACCAATTTTATGAGTGTGCTATCTATCAACCTGAAGTTATTTTCAGTAACATCATGTTCTCCACAGAGTTGAAGATTAGTGATTGCACTGCTAAACCAAGAAAATGGCAGTTCCACTCCAAATACTACCAGGTAAGTTCCTGAATTCAACTTGCATTGTAGTATTCCTTGGCACTGAGAAATGTACATGCAATATCTGCACAGCTCCAAATCACACTGAGTAGTTATGTACACAACCTTACCACGAAATGCATTGAATAGAAGGAAAAGCATTGAACACAATGGAGTGTCAAGTACAATTTTGCTGAAAACTAGTATGTGCTAACATGATTTAAACCTTATTATTATACTCACCATATGATTCAGAATCGTCTGCAACCAATTTTATCTGTCCGCTTCCTAATCTCCAGAATTTACTTTCAGTAACAACACATTCTCTACATGGTGGGACATTAGAGTTTGCAGTACTAAAGCAAGTCAATGGCTGTTCCATTCCAAATGGTACCAGGTAGGTTCCTATATTCAGCTTGCATTGGTGTATTCCATGGCACTGAGCACTCTACATGCAATATCTGCGCAGTTCCAAATCACACTGAGTAGTTATGTACACAACTTTACCACGAAATGCATTGAATAGAAAGTAAAGCATTGAACACAATGGAGTGTCAAGTACAATTTCGCTGAAATCTAGTATGTGCTAACATGATGTAAACCTTATTATTATACTCACCATATGATTTAGAATCGTCTGCACCCAATTTTATGTGTGTGCTACCTAAGCTCCGGAATTTACTTTCAGTAACAACACATTCTCTACATAGTGGAACATTAGAGTTTTTGGTACTAAAGCAAGTCAATGGCTTTTCCATTCCAAATGGTACCAGGTAGGTTCCTCAGTTCAGCTTGCATTGGTGTACTCCATGGCACTGAGCACTCTACATGCAATATCTACACAGTTCCAATTCACATGGAGTAGTTATGTACACAACCTTACCACGAAATGCATTGAATAGAAAGTAAAGCTTTGAACACAATGGAGTGTCAAGTACAATTTTGGTGAAAACAAGTATCTGCTAACATGATGTAAACCTTATTATTATACTCACCATATGATTTAGAATCGTCTGCAACCAATTTTATGACTGTGCTACCTAAGCACCAGAATTTACTTTCAGGAACAACGCATTCTCTACATAGTGGAACATTAGAGTTTGCAGTACTAAAGCAAGTCAATGGCTGTTCCATTCCAAATGGTACCATGTAGGTTCCTATATTCAGCTTGCATTGGTGTACTCCATGGCACTGAGCACTCTACATGCAATATCTACACAGTTCCAATTCACATGGAGAAGTTATGTACACAACCTTAACACGAAATGCATTGAATAGAAAGTAAAGCTTTGAACACAATGGAGTGTCAAGTACAATTTCGCAGAAAACTAGTATGTGCTAACATGATGTAAACCTTATTATTATACTCACCATATGATTTAGAATCGTCTGCAACCAATTTTATGTGTGTGCTACCTAAGCTCCAGAATTTACTTTCAGTAACAACACATTCTCTACATAGTGGAACATTAGAGTTTGCAGTACTAAAGCAAGTCAATGGCAGTTCCATTCCAAATGGTACCAGGTAGGTTCCTATATTCAGCTTGCATTGGTGTATTCAGGGGCACTGAGCACTCTACATGCAATATCTACGCAGTTCCCAATCACATGGAGTAGTTATGTACACAACCTTACCACACAATGCATTGAATACAAAGTAAAGCATTCAACACAATGGAGTTCCAAGTACATTTTGCTAAAAACAGTATTTGCTAACATGATGTAAACCTTATTATTATACTCACCATGTGATTTGGAATAGTCTGCAAACAATTTTATGAGTGTGCTACCTGAGCTCCAGAATTTACTTTCAGTAACAACACATTTTCTACATAGTGCAACATTAGAGTTTGCAGTTCTAAAGCAAGTCAATGGCTGTTCCATTCCAAATGCTACCAGGTAGGTTCCTGAATTCAGCTTGCATTTGTGTATTCCATGGCACTGAGCACTATACATGCAATATCTATACAGTTCCAAATCACCCTGACTATGTATATACACAAACTTATCACAAAATACTTTGAATATAACATATTGCATTCAACTCAATGGAGTGTACAGTTCAATTTTGCTGAAAACTAGTAAGTCCTAACATGATGTAAGCCTTATTATTACAGTATGATTTAGACAATACTGCAACCAATTTTATGAGTGTGCTATCTATGAACCTGAAGTTATTTTCAGTAACATCATGTTCTCCACAGAGTTGAAGATTAGTGATTGCACTGCTAAATCAAGAAAATGGCAGTTCCACTCCAAATACTACCAGGTAAGTTCCTGAATTCAACTTGCATTGTAGTATTCCTTGGCACTGAGAAATGTACATGCAATATCTGCACAGCTCCAAATCACACTGAGTAGTTATGTACACAACCTTACCACGAAAAGCATTGAATAGAAAGTAAAGCATTGAACACAATGGAGTGTCAAGTACAATTTCGCTGAAAACTAGTATGTGCTAACATGATGTAAACCTTATTATTATACTCACCATATGATTTAGAATCGTCTGCAACCAATTTTATGTGTGTGCTACCTAAGCTCCAGAATTTACTTTCAGTAACAACACATTCTCTACATAGTGGAACATTAGAGTTTGCAGTACTAAAGCAAGTCAATGGCAGTTCCATTCCAAATGGTACCAGGTAGGTTCCTATATTCAGCTTGCATTGGTGTATTCAGGGGCACTGAGCACTCTACATGCAATATCTACGCAGTTCCCAATCACATGGAGTAGTTATGTACACAACCTTACCACACAATGCATTGAATACAAAGTAAAGCATTCAACACAATGGAGTGCCAAGTACATTTTGCTAAAAACAGTATTTGCTAACATGATGTAAACCTTATTATTATACTCACCATGTGATTTGGAATAGTCTGCAAACAATTTTATGAGTGTGCTACCTGAGCTCCAGAATTTACTTTCAGTAACAACACATTTTCTACATAGTGCAACATTAGAGTTTGCAGTTCTAAAGCAAGTCAATGGCTGTTCCATTCCAAATGCTACCAGGTAGGTTCCTGAATTCAGCTTGCATTTGTGTATTCCATGGCACTGAGCACTATACATACAATATCTATACAGTTCCAAATCATCCTGACTATGTATATACACAATCTTATCACAAAGTACTTTGAATATAACATATTGCATTCAACTCAATGGAGTGTACAGTTCAATTTTGCAGAAAACTAGTAAGTCCAAATATGATGTAAGCCTTATTATTACAGTATGATTTAGACAAGACTGCAACCAATTTTATGAGTGTGCTATCTATCAACCTGAAGTTATTTTCAGTAACATCATGTTCTCCACAGAGTTGAAGATTAGTGATTGCACTGCTAAACCAAAAAAATGGCAGTTCCACTCCAAATACTACCAGGTAAGTTCCTGAATTCAACTTGCATTGTAGTATTCCTTGGTACTGAGAAATGTACATGCAATATCTGCACAGCTCCAAATCACACTGAGTAGTTATGTACACAACCTTACCACGAAAAGCATTGAATAGAAGGAAAAGCATTGAACACAATGGAGTGTCAAGTACAATTTTGCTGAAAACTAGTATGTGCTAACATGATTTAAACCTTATTATTATACTCACCATATGATTCAGAATCGTCTGCAAACAATTTTATGAGTGTGCTACCTAATCTCCAGAATTTACTTTCAGTAACAACACATTCTCTACATGGTGGGACATTAGAGTTTGCAGTACTAAAGCAAGTCAATGGCTGTTCCATTCCAAATGGTACCAGGTAGGTTCCTATATTCAGCTTGCATTGGTCTATTCCATGGCAATGAGCACTCTACATGCAATATGTACACAGTTCCAAATCACCCTGAGTAGTTATGTACACAACATTACCAGAACATGCATTGAATAGAAAGTAAAGCATTCAACACAATGCAGTGCCAAGTACAATTTTGCTAAAAACAGGTATTTGCTAACATGATGTAAACCTTAGTATTATACTCACCATATGATTTAGAATCGTCTGCAACCAATTTTATGTGTGTGCTACCGAAGCTCCAGAATTTACTTTCAGTAACAACACATTCTCTACATAGTGGAACATTAGAGTTTTTGGTACTAAAGCAAGTCAAAGGCTGTTCCATTCCAAATGGTACCAGGTAGGTTCCTATATTCAGCTTGCATTGGTGTACTCCATGGCACTGAGCACTCTACATGCAATATCTACACAGTTCGAATTCACATGGAGTAGTTATGTACACAACCTTACCACGAAATGCATTGAATAGAAAGTAAAGCTTTGAACACAATGGAGTGTCAAGTACAATTTTGGTGAAAACAAGTATCTGCTAACATGATGTAAACCTTATTATTATACTCACCATATGATTTAGAATAGTCTGCAAACAATTTCATGAGTGTGCTACCTAAGCTACAGAATTTACTTTCAGTAACAACACATTTTCTACATAGTGCAACATTAGAGTTTGCAGTACTAAAGCAAGTCAATGGCTGTTCCATTTCAAATGGTACCAGGTAGGTTCCTCAATTCAGCTTGCATTGGTGTATTCCATGGCACTGAGCACTCTACATGCAATATCTACACAGTTCCAATTCACATGGAGTAGTTATGTACACAACCTTACCACGAAATGCATTGAATAGAAAGTAAAGCTTTGAACACAATGGAGTGTCAAGTACAATTTTGGTGAAAACAAGTATGTGCTAACATGAAGTAAACCTTATTATTATACTCACCATATGATTTAGAATTGTCTGCAACCAATTATATGAGTGTGCTACCTAAGCTCCAGAATTTACTTTCAGGAACAACACATTTTCTACATAGTGCAACATTAGAGTTTGCAGTGCTAAAGCAAGTCAATGGCTGTTCCATTTCAAATGGTACCAGGTAGGTTCCTCAATTCAGCTTGCATTGGTGTATTCCATGGCACTGAGCACTCTACATGCAATATCTACACAGTTCCAATTCACATGGTGTAGTTATGTACACAACCTTACCACGAAATGCATTGAATAGAAAGTAAAGCTTCGAACACAATGGAGTGTCAAGTACAATTTTGGTGAAAACATGTATCTGCTAACATGATGTAAACCTTATTATTATTCTCACCATATGATTTAGAATAGTCTGCAAACAATTTCATGAGTGTGCTACCTAAGCACCAGAATTTACTTTCAGGAACAACGCATTCTCTACATAGTGGAACATTAGAGTTTGCAGTACTAAAGCAAGTCAATGGCTGTTCCATTCCAAATGGTACCATGTAGGTTCCTATATTCAGCTTGCATTGGTGTACTCCATGGCACTGAGCACTCTACATGCAATATCTACACAGTTCGAATTCACATGGAGTAGTTATGTACACAACCTTACCACGAAATGCATTGAATAGAAAGTAAAGCTTTGAACACAATGGAGTGTCAAGTACAATTTTGGTGAAAACAAGTATCTGCTAACATGATGTAAACCTTATTATTATACTCACCATATGATTTAGAATAGTCTGCAAACATTTTTATGAGTGTGCTTCCAAAGCTCCAGAATTTACTTTCAGTAACAACACATTTTCTACATAGTGCAACATTAGAGTTTGTAGTACTAAAGCAAGTCAATGGCTGTTCCATTTCAAATGGTACCAGGTAGGTTCCTCAATTCAGCTTGCATTGGTGTATTCCATGGCACTGAGCACTCTACATGCAATATCTGCGCAGTTCCAAATCACACTGAGTAGTTATGTACACAACTTTACCACGAAATGCATTGAATAGAAAGTAAAGCATTGAACAAAATGGAGTGTCAAGTAAAATTTTGCTGAAAACTAGTATGTGCTAACATGATGTAAACCTTATTATTATACTCACCATATGATTTAGAATCGTCTGCAACCAATTTTATGTGTGTGCTACCTAAGCTCCAGAATTTACTTTCAGTAACAACACATTCTCTACATAGTGGAACATTAGAGTTTTTGGTACTAAAGCAAGTCAAAGGCTGTTCCATTCCAAATGGTACCAGGTAGGTTCCTCAATTCAGCTTGCATTGGTGTATTCCATGGCACTGAGCACTCTACATGCAATATCTGCGCAGTTCCAAATCACACTGAGTAGTTATGTACACAACTTTACCACGAAATGCATTGAATAGAAATTAAAGCATTGAACAAAATGGAGTGTCAAGTAAAATTTTGCTGAAAACTAGCATGTGCTAACATGATGTAAACCTTATTATTATACTCACCATATGATTTAGAATCGTCTGCAACCAATTTTATGTGTGTGCTACCTAAGCTCCAGAATTTACTTTCAGTAACAACACATTCTCTACATAGTGGAACATTAGAGTTTTTGGTACTAAAGCAAGTCAAAGGCTGTTCCATTCCAAATGGTACCAGGTAGGTTCCTATATTCAGCTTGCATTGGTGTACTCCATGGCACTGAGCACTCTACATGCAATATCTACACAGTTCGAATTCACATGGAGTAGTTATGTACACAACCTTACCACGAAATGCATTGAATAGAAAGTAAAGCTTTGAACACAATGGAGTGTCAAGTACAATTTTGGTGAAAACAAGTATCTGCTAACATGATGTAAACCTTATTATTATACTCACCATATGATTTAGAATTGTCTGCAACCAATTATATGAGTGTGCTACCTAAGCTCCAGAATTTACTTTCAGGAACAACACATTCTCTACATAGTGGAACATTAGAGTTTTTGGTACTAAAGCAAGTCAAAGGCTGTTCCATTCCAAATGGTACCAGGTAGGTTCCTATATTCAGCTTGCATTGGTGTACTCCATGGCACTGAGCACTCTACATGCAATATCTACACAGTTCGAATTCACATGGAGTAGTTATGTACACAACCTTACCACGAAATGCATTGAATAGAAAGTAAAGCTTTGAACACAATGGAGTGTCAAGTACAATTTTGGTGAAAACAAGTATCTGCTAACATGATGTAAACCTTATTATTATACTCACCATATGATTTAGAATAGTCTGCAAACATTTTTATGAGTGTGCTTCCTAAGCTCCAGAATTTACTTTCACTAACAACACATTTTCTACATAGTGCAACATTAGAGTTTGCAGTACTAAAGCAAGTCAATGGCTGTTCCATTTCAAATGGTACCAGGTAGGTTCCTCAATTCAGCTTGCATTGGTGTATTCCATGGCACTGAGCACTCTACATGCAATATCTGCGCAGTTCCAAATCACACTGAGTAGTTATGTACACAACTTTACCACGAAATGCATTGAATAGAAAGTAAAGCATTGAACAAAATGGAGTGTCAAGTAAAATTTTGCTGAAAACTAGTATGTGCTAACATGATGTAAACCTTATTATTATACTCACCATATGATTTAGAATCGTCTGCAACCAATTTTATGTGTGTGCTACCTAAGCTCCAGAATTTACTTTCAGTAACAACACATTCTCTACATAGTGGAACATTAGAGTTTTTGGTACTAAAGCAAGTCAAAGGCTGTTCCATTCCAAATGGTACCAGGTAGGTTCCTATATTCAGCTTGCATTGGTGTACTCCATGGCACTGAGCACTCTACATGCAATATCTACACAGTTCGAATTCACATGGAGTAGTTATGTACACAACCTTACCACGAAATGCATTGAATAGAAAGTAAAGCTTTGAACACAATGGAGTGTCAAGTACAATTTTGGTGAAAACAAGTATCTGCTAACATGATGTAAACCTTATTATTATACTCACCATATGATTTAGAATTGTCTGCAACCAATTATATGAGTGTGCTACCTAAGCTCCAGAATTTACTTTCAGGAACAACACATTCTCTACATAGTGGAACATTAGAGTTTTTGGTACTAAAGCAAGTCAAAGGCTGTTCCATTCCAAATGGTACCAGGTAGGTTCCTATATTCAGCTTGCATTGGTGTACTCCATGGCACTGAGCACTCTACATGCAATATCTACACAGTTCGAATTCACATGGAGTAGTTATGTACACAAACTTACCACGAAATGCATTGAATAGAAAGTAAAGCTTTGAACACAATGGAGTGTCAAGTACAATTTTGGTGAAAACAAGTATCTGCTAACATGATGTAAACCTTATTATTATACTCACCATATGATTTAGAATAGTCTGCAAACATTTTTATGAGTGTGCTTCCTAAGCTCCAGAATTTACTTTCAGTAACAACACATTTTCTACATAGTGCAACATTAGAGTTTGCAGTACTAAAGCAAGTCAATGGCTGTTCCATTTCAAATGGTACCAGGTAGGTTCCTCAATTCAGCTTGCATTGGTGTATTCCATGGCACTGAGCACTCTACATGCAATATCTGCGCAGTTCCAAATCACACTGACTATGTATATACACAATCTTATCACAAAATACTTTGAATATAACATATTGCATTCAACTCAATGGAGTGTACAGTTCAATTTTGCTGAAAACTCGTAAGTCCTAACATGATGTAAGCCTTATTATTACAGTATGATTTAGACAAGTCTGCAACCAATTTTATGAGTGTGCTATCTATCAACCTGAAGTTATTTTCAGTAACATCATGTTCTCCACAGAGTTGAAGATTAGTGATTGCACTGCTAAACCAAGAAAATGGCAGTTCCACTCCAAATACTACCAGGTAAGTTCCTGAATTCAACTTGCATTGTAGTATTCCTTGGCACTGAGAAATGTACATGCAATATCTGCACAGCTCCAAATCACACTGAGTAGTTATGTACACAACCTTACCACGCAATGCATTGAATAGAAGGAAAAGCATTGAACACAATGGAGTGTCAAGTACAATTTTGCTGAAAACTAGTATGTGCTAACGTGATGTAAACCTTATTATTATACTCACCATATGATTTAGAATAGTCTGCAAACAATTTTATGAGTGTGCTACCTAAGCTCCAGAATTTACTTTCAGTAACAACACATTTTCTACATAGTGCAACATTAGAGTTTGCAGTACTAAAGCAAGTCAATGGCTGTTCCATTTCAAATGGTACCAGGTAGGTTCCTCAATTCAGCTTGCATTGGTGCATTCCATGGCACTGAGCACTCTACATGCAATATCTGCGCAGTTCCAAATCACACTGAGTAGTTATGTACACAACTTTACCACGAAATGCATTGAATAGAAAGTAAAGCATTGAACAAAATGGAGTGTCAAGTACAATTTCGCTGAAAACAAGTATCTGCTAACATGATGTAAACCTTATTATTATACTCACCATATGATTTAGAATTGTCTGCAACCAATTTTATGAGTGTGCTACCTAAGCTCCAGAATTTACTTTCAGGAACAACACATTTTCTACATAGTGCAACATTTGAGTTTGCAGTACTAAAGCAAGTCAATGGCTGTTCCATTCCAAATGGTACCAGGTAGGTTCCTCAATTCAGCTTGCATTGGTGTATTCCATGGCACTGAGCACTCTACATGCAATATCTGCGCAGTTCCAAATCACACTGAGTAGTTATGTACACAAATTTACCACGAAATGCATTGAATAGAAAGTAAAGCATTCAACACAATGGAGTGCCAAGTACATTTTGCTAAAAACAGTATTTGCTAACATGATGTAAACCTTATTATTATACTCACCATGTGATTTGGAATAGTCTGCAAGCAATTTTATGAGTGTGCTACCTGAGCTCCAGAATTTACTTTCAGTAACAACACATTTTCTACATAGTGCAACATTAGAGTTTGCAGTTCTAAAGCAAGTCAATGGCTGTTCCATACCAAATGCTACCAGGTAGGTTGCTGAATTCAGCTTGCATTTGTGTATTCCATGGCACTGAGCACTATACATGCAATATCTATACAGTTCCAAATCACCCTGACTATGTATATACACAATCTTAACACAAAATGCTTTGAATATAACATATTGCATTCAACTCAATGGAGTGTACAGTTCAATTTTGCTGAAAACTAGTAAGTCCTAACATGATGTAAGCCTTATTGTTACAGTATGATTTAGACAAGACTGCAACCAATTTTATGAGTGTGCTATCTATGATCCTGACGTTATTTTCAGTAACATCATGTTCTCCACAGAGTTGAAGATTAGTGATTGCACTGCTAAACCAAGAAAATGGCAGTTCCACTCCAAATACTACCAGGTAATTTCCTGAATTCAACTTGCATTGTAGTATTCCTTGGCACTGAGCATTCTACAAACAATATCTATACAGTTCCAAATCACCCTGAGTAGTTATGTACACAACCTTACCACAAAATGCATTGAATAGAAAGTAAAGCATTCAACACAATGGAGTGCCAAGTACAATTTTGCTAAAATCAGCTATTTCCTATCATAATGTAAACCTTATTATTACACTCACCATATGTTTTAGAATAGTCTGCAACCAATTTTATGAGTCTGCTACCTAAGCTCCAGAATTTACTTTCAGTAACAACGCATTTTCTGTATCGTGCAACATTAGAGTTTGCAGTACTAAAGCAAGTCAATGGCTGTTCCATTCCAAATGGTACCAGGTAGGTTCCTATATTCAGCTTGCATTGGTGTATTCCATGGCACTGAGCACTCTACATGCAATATCTGCGCAGTTCCAAATCACACTGAGTAGTTATGTACACAACTTTACCACGAAATGCATTGAATAGAAAGTAAAGCATTGAACAAAATGGAGCGTCAAGTAAAATTTTGCTGAAAACTAGTACGTGCTAACATGATGTAAACCTTATTATTATACTCACCATATGATTTCGAATCGTCTGCACCCAATTTTATGTGTGTGCTACCTAAGCTCCAGAATTTACTTTCAGTAACAACACATTCTCTACATAGTGGAACATTAGAGTTTGCAGTACTAAAGCAAGTCAATGGCAGTTCCATTCCAAATGGTACCAGGTAGGTTCCTATATTCAGCTTGCATTGGTGTATTCAAGGGCACTGAGCACTCTACATGCAATATCTACGCAGTTCCCAATCACATGGAGTAGTTATGTACACAACCTTACCACACAATGCATTGAATACAAAGTAAAGCATTCAACACAATGGAGTGCCAAGTACATTTTGCTAAAAACAGTATTTGCTAACATGATGTAAACCTTATTATTATACTCACCATGTGATTTGGAATAGTCTGCAAACAATTTTATGAGTGTGCTACCTGAGCTCCAGAATTTACTTTCAGTAACAGCACATTTTCTACATAGTGCAACATTAGAGTTTGCAGTTCTAAAGCAAGTCAATGGCTGTTCCATTCCAAAAGGTACCAGGTAGGTTCCTGAATTCAGCTTGCATTGGTGTATTCCATGGCACTGAGCACTAAACATGCAATATCTATACAGTTCCAAATCACCCTGACTATGTATATACACAATCTTATCACAAAATACTTTGAATATAACATATTGCATTCAACTCAATGGAGTGTACATTTCAATTTTGCTGAAAACTCGTAAGTCCTAACATGATGTAAGCCTTATTATTACAGTATGATTTAGACAAGTCTGCAACCAATTTTATGAGTGTGCTATCTATCAACCTGAAGTTATTTTCAGTAACATCATGTTCTCCACAGAGTTGAAGATTAGTGATTGCACTGCTAAACCAAGAAAATGGCAGTTCCACTCCAAATACTACCAGGTAAGTTCCTGAATTCAACTTGCATTGTAGTATTCCTTGGCACTGAGAAATGTACATGCAATATCTGCACAGCTCCAAATCACGCTGAGTAGTTATGTACACAACCTTACCACGCAATGCATTGAATAGAAGGAAAAGCATTGAACACAATGGAGTGTCAAGTACAATTTTGCTGAAAACTAGTATGCGCTAACGTGATGTAAACCTTATTATTATACTCACCATATGATTTAGAATAGTCTGCAAACAATTTTATGAGTGTGCTACCTAAGCTCCAGAATTTACTTTCAGTAACAACACATTTTCTACATAGTGCAACATTAGAGTTTGCAGTACTAAAGCAAGTCAATGGCTGTTCCATTTCAAATGGTACCAGGTAGGTTCCTCAATTCAGCTTGCATTGGTGTATTCAGGGGCACTGAGCACTCTACATGCAATATCTACGCAGTTCCCAATCACATGGAGTAGTTATGTACACAACCTTACCACACAATGCATTGAATACAAAGTAAAGCATTCAACACAATGGAGTGCCAAGTACATTTTGCTAAAAACAGTATTTGCTAACATGATGTAAACCTTATTATTATACACACCATGTGATTTGGAATAGTCTGCAAGCAATTTTATGAGTGTGCTACCTGAGCTCCAGAATTTACTTTCAGTAACAACACATTTTCTACATAGTGCAACATTAGAGTTTGCAGTTCTAAAGCAAGTCAATGGCTGTTCCATACCAAATGCTACCAGGTAGGTTGCTGAATTCAGCTTGCATTTGTGTATTCCATGGCACTGAGCACTATACATGCAATATCTATACAGTTCCAAATCACCCTGACTATGTATATACACAATCTTAACACAAAATGCTTTGAATATAACATATTGCATTCAACTCAATGGAGTGTACAGTTCAATTTTGCTGAAAACTAGTAAGTCCTAACATGATGTAAGCCTTATTGTTACAGTATGATTTAGACAAGACTGCAACCAATTTTATGAGTGTGCTATCTATGATCCTGAAGTTATTTTCAGTAACATCATGTTCTCCACAGAGTTGAAGATTAGTGATTGCACTGCTAAACCAAGAAAATGGCAGTTCCACTCCAAATACTACCAGGTAATTTCCTGAATTCAACTTGCATTGTAGTATTCCTTGGCACTGAGCATTCTACAAACAATATCTATACAGTTCCAAATCACCCTGAGTAGTTATGTACACAACCTTACCACAAAATGCATTGAATAGAAAGTAAAGCATTCAACACAATGGAGTGCCAAGTACAATTTTGCTAAAATCAGCTATTTCCTATCATAATGTAAACCTTATTATTACACTCACCATATGTTTTAGAATAGTCTGCAACCAATTTTATGAGTCTGCTACCTAAGCTCCAGAATTTACTTTCAGTAACAACGCATTTTCTGTATCGTGCAACATTAGAGTTTGCAGTACTAAAGCAAGTCAATGGCTGTTCCATTCCAAATGGTACCAGGTAGGTTCCTATATTCAGCTTGCATTGGTGTATTCCATGGCACTGAGCACTCTACATGCAATATCTGCGCAGTTCCAAATCACACTGAGTAGTTATGTACACAACTTTACCACGAAATGCATTGAATAGAAAGTAAAGCATTGAACAAAATGGAGCGTCAAGTAAAATTTTGCTGAAAACTAGTATGTGCTAACATGATGTAAACCTTATTATTATACTCACCATATGATTTCGAATCGTCTACACCCAATTTTATGTGTGTGCTACCTAAGCTCCAGAATTTACTTTCAGTAACAACACATTCTCTACATAGTGGAACATTAGAGTTTGCAGTACTAAAGCAAGTCAATGGCAGTTCCATTCCAAATGGTACCAGGTAGGTTCCTATATTCAGCTTGCATTGGTGTATTCAAGGGCACTGAGCACTCTACATGCAATATCTACGCAGTTCCCAATCACATGGAGTAGTTATGTACACAACCTTACCACACAATGCATTGAATACAAAGTAAAGCATTCAACACAATGGAGTGCCAAGTACATTTTGCTAAAAACAGTATTTGCTAACATGATGTAAACCTTATTATTATACTCACCATGTGATTTGGAATAGTCTGCAAACAATTTTATGAGTGTGCTACCTGAGCTCCAGAATTTACTTTCAGTAACAACACATTTTCTACATAGTGCAACATTAGAGTTTGCAGTTCTATAGCAAGTCAATGGCTGTTCCATTCCAAAAGGTACCAGGTAGGTTCCTGAATTCAGCTTGCATTGGTGTATTCCATGGCACTGAGCACTAAACATGCAATATCTATACAGTTCCAAATCACCCTGACTATGTATATACACAATCTTATCACAAAATACTTTGAATATAACATATTGCATTCAACTCAATGGAGTGTACATTTCAATTTTGCTGAAAACTCGTAAGTCCTAACATGATGTAAGCCTTATTATTACAGTATGATTTAGACAAGTCTGCAACCAATTTTATGAGTGTGCTATCTATCAACCTGAAGTTATTTTCAGTAACATCATGTTCTCCACAGAGTTGAAGATTAGTGATTGCACTGCTAAACCAAGAAAATGGCAGTTCCACTCCAAATACTACCAGGTAAGTTCCTGAATTCAACTTGCATTGTAGTATTCCTTGGCACTGAGAAATATACATGCAATATCTGCACAGCTCCAAATCACACTGAGTAGTTATGTACACAACCTTACCACGCAATGCATTGAATAGAAGGAAAAGCATTGAACACAATGGAGTGTCAAGTACAATTTTGCTGAAAACTAGTATGCGCTAACGTGATGTAAACCTTATTATTATACTCACCATATGATTTAGAATAGTCTGCAAACAATTTTATGAGTGTGCTACCTAAGCTCCAGAATTTACTTTCAGTAACAACACATTTTCTACATAGTGCAACATTAGAGTTTGCAGTACTAAAGCAAGTCAATGGCTGTTCCATTTCAAATGGTACCAGGTAGGTTCCTCAATTCAGCTTGCATTGGTGCATTCCATGGCACTGAGCACTCTACATGCAATATCTGCGCGGTTCCAAATCACACTGAGTAGTTATGTACACAAATTTACCACGAAATGCATTGAATAGAAAGTAAAGCATTGAACACAATGGAGTGTCAAGTACAATTTCGCTGAAAACTAGTATGTGCTAACATGATGTAAACCTTATTATTATACTCACCATATGATTTAGAATCGTCTGCAACCAATTTTATGTGTGTGCTACCTAAGCTCCAGATTTTACTTTCAGTAACAACACATTCTCTACATAGTGGAACATTAGAGTTTGCAGTACTAAAGCAAGTCAATGGCAGTTCCATTCCAAATGGTACCAGGTAGGTTCCTATATTCAGCTTGCATTGGTGTATTCAGGGGCACTGAGCACTCTACATGCAATATCTACGCAGTTCCCAATCACATGGAGTAGTTATGTACACAACCTTACCACACAATGCATTGAATACAAAGTAAAGCATTCAACACAATGGAGTGCCAAGTACATTTTGCTAAAAACAGTATTTGCTAACATGATGTAAACCTTATTATTATACTCACCATGTGATTTGGAATAGTCTGCAAGCAATTTTATGAGTGTGCTACCTGAGCTCCAGAATTTACTTTCAGTAACAACACATTTTCTACATAGTGCAACATTAGAGTTTGCAGTTCTAAAGCAAGTCAATGGCTGTTCCATTGCAAATGCTACCAGGTAGGTTGCTGAATTCAGCTTGCATTTGTGTATTCCATGGCACTGAGCACTATACATGCAATATCTATACAGTTCCAAATCACCCTGACTATGTATATACACAATCTTATCACAAAATACTTTGAATATAACATATTGCATTCAACTCAATGGAGTGTACAGTTCAATTTTGCTGAAAACTAGTAAGTCCTAACATGATGTAAGCCTTATTGTTACAGTATGATTTAGACAAGACTGCAACCAATTTTATGAGTGTGCTATCTATGATCCTGAAGTTATTTTCAGTAACATCATGTTCTCCACAGAGTTGAAGATTAGTGATTGCACTGCTAAACCAAGAAAATGGCAGTTCCACTCCAAATACTACCAGGTAATTTCCTGAATTCAACTTGCATTGTAGTATTCCTTGGCACTGAGCATTCTACAAACAATATCTATACAGTTCCAAATCACCCTGAGTAGTTATGTACACAACCTTACCACAAAATGCATTGAATAGAAAGTAAAGCATTCAACACAATGGAGTGCCAAGTACAATTTTGCTAAAATCAGCTATTTCCTATCATAATGTAAACCTTATTATTATACTCACCATATGTTTTAGAATAGTCTGCAACCAATTTTATGAGTCTGCTACCTAAGCTCCAGAATTTACTTTCAGTAACAACGCATTTTCTGTATCGTGCAACATTAGAGTTTGCAGTACTAAAGCAAGTCAATGGCTGTTCCATTCCAAATGGTACCAGGTAGGTTCCTATATTCAGCTTGCATTGGTGTATTCCAATGCACTGAGCACTCTACATGCAATATCTGCGCAGTTCCAAATCACACTGAGTAGTTATGTACACAACTTTACCACGAAATGCATTCAATAGAAAGTAAAGCATTGAACAAAATGGAGTGTCAAGTAAAATTTTGCTGAAAACTAGTATGTGCTAACATGATGTAAACCTTATTATTATACTCACCATATGATTTAGAATCGTCTGCACCCAATTTTATGTGTGTGCTACCTAAGCTCCAGAATTTACTTTCAGGAACAACACATTTTCTACATAGTGCAACATTAGAGTTTGCAGTACTAAAGCAAGTCAATGGCAGTTCCATTCCAAATGGTACCAGGTAGGTTCCTATATTCAGCTTGCATTGGTGTATTCAGGGGCACTGAGCACTCTACATGCAATATCTACGCAGTTCCCAATCACATGGAGTAGTTATGTACACAACCTTACCACACAATGCATTGAATACAAAGTAAAGCATTCAACACAATGGAGTGCCAAGTACATTTTGCTAAAAACAGTATTTGCTAACATGATGTAAACCTTATTATTATACTCACCATGTGATTTGGAATAGTCTGCAAGCAATTTTATGAGTGTGCTACCTGAGCTCCAGAATTTACTTTCAGTAACAACACATTTTCTACATAGTGCAACATTAGAGTTTGCAGTTCTAAAGCAAGTCAATGGCTGTTCCATTCCAAATGCTACCAGGTAGGTTGCTGAATTCAGCTTGCATTTGTGTATTCCATGGCACTGAGCACTATACATGCAATATCTATACAGTTCCAAATCACCCTGACTATGTATATACACAATCTTATCACAAAATACTTTGAATATAACATATTGCATTCAACTCAATGGAGTGTACAGTTCAATTTTGCTGAAAACTAGTAAGTCCTAACATGATGTAAGCCTTATTGTTACAGTATGATTTAGACAAGACTGCAACCAATTTTATGAGTGTGCTATCTATGATCCTGAAGTTATTTTCAGTAACATCATGTTCTCCACAGAGTTGAAGATTAGTGATTGCACTGCTAAACCAAGAAAATGGCAGTTCCACTCCAAATACTACCAGGTAATTTCCTGAATTCAACTTGCATTGTAGTATTCCTTGGCACTGAGCATTCTACAAACAATATCTATACAGTTCCAAATCACCCTGAGTAGTTATGTACACAACCTTACCACAAAATGCATTGAATAGAAAGTAAAGCATTCAACACAATGGAGTGCCAAGTACAATTTTGCTAAAATCAGCTATTTCCTATCATAATGTAAACCTTATTATTATACTCACCATATGTTTTAGAATAGTCTGCAACCAATTTTATGAGTCTGCTACCTAAGCTCCAGAATTTACTTTCAGTAACAACGCATTTTCTGTATCGTGCAACATTAGAGTTTGCAGTACTAAAGCAAGTCAATGGCTGTTCCATTCCAAATGGTACCAGGTAGGTTCCTATATTCAGCTTGCATTGGTGTATTCCATGGCACTGAGCACTCTACATGCAATATCTGCGCAGTTCCAAATCACACTGAGTAGTTATGTACACAACTTTACCACGAAATGCATTCAATAGAAAGTAAAGCATTGAACAAAATGGAGTGTCAAGTAAAATTTTGCTGAAAACTAGTATGTGCTAACATGATGTAAACCTTATTATTATACTCACCATATGATTTAGAATCGTCTGCACCCAATTTTATGTGTGTGCTACCTAAGCTCCAGAATTTACTTTCAGGAACAACACATTTTCTACATAGTGCAACATTAGAGTTTGCAGTACTAAAGCAAGTCAATGGCTGTTCCATTCCAAATGTTACCAGGTAGGTTCCTCAATTCAGCTTGCATTGGTGTATTCCATGGCACTGAGCACTCTACATGCAATATCTGCGCAGTTTCAAATCACACTGAGTAGTTATGTACACAAATTTACCACGAAATGCATTGAATCGAAAGTAAAACATTGAACACAAAGGAGTGTCAAGTACAATTTCGCGGAAAACTAGTATGTGCTAACATGATGTAAACCTTATTATTATACTCACCATATGATTTAGAATCGTCTGCAACCAATTTTATGTGTGTGCTACCTAAGCTCCAGAATTTACTTTCAGTAACAACACATTCTCTACATAGTGGAACATTAGAGTTTGCAGTACTAAAGCAAGTCAATGGCAGTTCCATTCCAAATGGTACCAGGTAGGTTCCTATATTCAGCTTGCATTGGTGTATTCAAGGGCACTGAGCACTCTACATGCAATATCTACGCAGTTCCCAATCACATGGAGTAGTTATGTACACAACCTTACCACACAATGCATTGAATACAAAGTAAAGCATTCAACACAATGGAGTGCCAAGTACATTTTGCTAAAAACAGTATTTGCTAACATGATGTAAACCTTATTATTATACTCACCATGTGATTTGGAATAGTCTGCAAACAATTTTATGAGTGTGCTACCTGAGCTCCAGAATTTACTTTCAGTAACAACACATTTTCTACATAGTGCAACATTAGAGGTTGCAGTTCTAAAGCAAGTCAATGGCTGTTCCATTCCAAAAGGTACCAGGTAGGTTCCTGAATTCAGCTTGCATTGGTGTATTCCATGGCACTGAGCACTAAACATGCAATATCTATACAGTTCCAAATCACCCTGACTATGTATATACACAATCTTATCACAAAATACTTTGAATATAACATATTGCATTCAACTCAATGGAGTGTACATTTCAATTTTGCTGAAAACTAGTAAGTCCTAACATGATGTATGCCTTATTATTACAGTATGATTTAGACAAGTCTGCAACCAATTTTATGAGTGTGCTATCTATCAACCTGAAGTTATTTTCAGTAACATCATGTTCTCCACAGAGTTGAAGATTAGTAATTGCACTACTAAACCAAGAAAATGGCAGTTCCACTCCAAATACTACCAGGTAAGTTCCTGAATTCAACTTGCATTGTAGTATTCCTTGGCACTGAGAAATGTACATGCAATATCTGCACAGCTCCAAATCACACTGAGTAGTTATGTACACAACCTTACCACGCAATGCATTGAATAGAAGGAAAAGCATTGAACACAATGGAGTGTCAAGTACAATTTTGCTGAAAACTAGTATGTGCTAACGTGATGTAAACCTTATTATTATACTCACCATATGATTTAGAATAGTCTGCAAACAATTTTATGAGTGTGCTACCTAAGCTCCAGAATTTACTTTCAGTAACAACACATTTTCTACATAGTGCAACATTAGAGTTTGCAGTACTAAAGCAAGTCAATGGCTGTTCCATTTCAAATGGTACCAGGTAGGTTCCTCAATTCAGCTTGCATTGGTGTATTCCATGGCACTGAGCACTCTACATGCAATATCTGCGCAGTTCCAAATCACACTGAGTAGTTATGTACACAACTTTACCACGAAATGCATTGAATAGAAAGTAAAGCATTGAACAAAATGGAGTGTCAAGTACAATTTCGCTGAAAACTAGTATGTGCTGACATGATGTAAACCTTATTATTATACTCACCATATGATTTAGAATCGTCTGCAACCAATTTTATGTGTGTGCTACCTAAGCTCCAGAATTTACTTTCAGTAACAACACATTCTCTACATAGTGGAACATTAGAGTTTTTGGAACTAAAGGAAGTCAATGGCTGTTCCATTCCAAATGGTACCAGGTAGGTTCCTATATTCAGCTTGCATTGGTGTACTCCATGGCACTGAGCACTCTACATGCAATATCTACACAGTTCCAATTCACATGGAGAAGTTATGTACACAACCTTACCACGAAATGCATTGAATAGAAAGTAAAGCTTTGAACACAATGGAGTGTCAAGTACAATTTTGGTGAAAACAAGTATCTGCTAACATGATGTAAACCTTATTATTATACTCACCATATGTTTTAGAATTGTCTGCAACCAATTTTATGAGTCTGCTACCTAAGCTCCAGAATTTACTTTCAGTAACAACGCATTTTCTGTATCGTGCAACATTAGAGTTTGCAGTACTAAAGCAAGTCAATGGCTGTTCCATTCCAAATGGTACCAGGTAGGTTCCTATATTCAGCTTGCATTGGTGTATTCCATGGCACTGAGCACTCTACATGCAATATCTGCGCAGTTCCAAATCACACTGAGTAGTTATGTACACAACTTTACCACGAAATGCATTGAATAGAAAGTAAAGCATTGAACAAAATGGAGTGTCAAGTAAAATTTTGCTGAAAACTAGTATGTGCTAACATGATGTAAACCTTATTATTATACTCACCATATGATTTAGAATCGTCTGCACCCAATTTTATCTGTGTGCTACCTAAGCTCCAGAATTTACTTTCAGTAACAACGCATTCTCTACATAGTGGAACATTAGAGTTTTTGGTACTAAAGCAAGTCAATGGCTGTTCCATTCCAAATTGTACCAGGTAGGTTCCTATATTCAGCTTGCATTGGTGTACTCCATGGCACTGAGCACTCTACATGCAATATCTACACAGTTCCAATTCACATGGAGTAGTTATGTACACAACCTTACCACGAAATGCATTGAATAGAAAGTAAAGCTTTGAACACAATGGAGTGTCAAGTACAATTTTGGTGAAAACAAGTATCTGCTAACATGATGTAAACCTTATTATTATACTCACCATATGATTTAGAATCGTCTGCAACCAATTTTATGACTGTGCTACCTAAGCACCAGAATTTACTTTCAGGAACAATGCATTCTCTACATAGTGGAACATTAGAGTTTGCAGTACTAAAGCAAGTCAATGGCTGTTCCATTCCAAATGGTACCATGTAGGTTCCTATATTCAGCTTGCATTGGTGAACTCCATGGCACTGAGCACTCTACATGCAATATGTACACAGTTCCAAATCACATGGAGTAGTTATGTACAAAACCTTACCACGAAATGCATTGAATAGAAAGTAAATCATTGAAAACAATGGAGTGTCAAGTACAATTTTGGTGAAAACAAGTATCTGCTAACATGATGTAAACCTTATTATTATACTCACCATATGATTTAGAATCGTCTGCAACCAATTTTATGACTGTGCTACCTAAGCACCAGAATTTACTTTCAGGAACAACGCATTCTCTACATAGTGGAACATTAGAGTTTGCAGTACTAAAGCAAGTCAATGGCTGTTCCATTCCAAATGGTACCATGTAGGTTCCTATATTCAGCTTGCATTGGTGAACTCCATGGCACTGAGCACTCTACATGCAATATCTACACTGTTCCAAATCACCCTGAGTAGTTATGTACACAACCTTACCACGAAATGCATTGAATAGAAAGTAAAGCATTGAACACAATGGAGTGTCAAGTACAATTTTGGTGAAAACAAGTATGTGCTAACATGATGTAAACCTTATTATTATACTCACCATATGATTTAGAATTGTCTGCAACCAATTTTATGAGTGTGCTACCTAAGCTCCAGAATTTACTTTCAGGAACAACACATTTTCTACATAGTGCAACATTAGAGTTTGCAGTACTAAAGCAAGTCAATGGCTGTTCCATTCCAAATGTTACCAGGTAGGTTCCTCAATTCAGCTTGCATTGGTGTACTCCATGGCACTGAGCACTCTACATGCAATATCTACACAGTTCCAATTCACATGGAGTAGTTATGTACACAACCTTACCACGAAATGCATTGAATAGAAAGTAAAGCTTTGAACACAATGGAGTGTCAAGTACAATTTTGGTGAAAACAAGTATCTGCTAACATGATGTAAACCTTATTATTATACTCACCATATGATTTAGAATCGTCTGCAACCAATTTTATGACTGTGCTACCTAAGCACCAGAATTTACTTTCAGGAACAACGCATTCTCTACATAGTGGAACATTAGAGTTTGCAGTACTAAAGCAAGTCAATGGCTGTTCCATTCCAAATGGTACCAGGTAGGTTCCTATATTCAGCTTGCATTGGTGAACTCCATGGCACTGAGCACTCTACATGCAATATCTACACTGTTCCAAATCACCCTGAGTAGTTATGTACACAACCTTACCACAAAATGCATTGAATAGAAAGTAAAGCATTGAACACAATGGAGTGTCAAGTACAATTTTGGTGAAAACAAGTATGTGCTAACATGATGTAAACCTTATTATTATACTCACCATATGATTTAGAATTGTCTGCAACCAATTTTATGAGTGTGCTACCTAAGCTCCAGAATTTACTTTCAGGAACAACACATTTTCTACATAGTGCAACATTAGAGTTTGCAGAACTAAAGCAAGTCAATGGCTGTTCCATTCCAAATGTTACCAGGTAGGTTCCTCAATTCAGCTTGCATTGGTGTATTCCATGGCACTGAGCACTCTACATGCAATATCTGCGCAGTTTCAAATCACACTGAGTAGTTATGTACACAAATTTACCACGAAATGCATTGAATCGAAAGTAAAACATTGAACACAAAGGAGTGTCAAGTACAATTTCGCTGAAAACTAGTATGTGCTAACATGATGTAAACCTTATTATTATACTCACCATATGATTTAGAATCGTCTGCAACCAATTTTATGTGTGTGCTACCTAAGCTCCAGAATTTACTTTCAGTAACAACACATTCTCTACATAGTGGAACATTAGAGTTTGCAGTACTAAAGCAAGTCAATGGCAGTTCCATTCCAAATGGTACCAGGTAGGTTCCTATATTCAGCTTGCATTGGTGTATTCAAGGGCACTGAGCACTCTACATGCAATATCTACGCAGTTCCCAATCACATGGAGTAGTTATGTACACAACCTTACCACACAATGCATTGAATACAAAGTAAAGCATTCAACACAATGGAGTGCCAAGTACATTTTGCTAAAAACAGTATTTGCTAACATGATGTAAACCTTATTATTATACTCACCATGTGATTTGGAATAGTCTGCAAACAATTTTATGAGTGTGCTACCTGAGCTCCAGAATTTACTTTCAGTAACAACACATTTTCTACATAGTGCAACATTAGAGTTTGCAGTTCTAAAGCAAGTCAATGGCTGTTCCATTCCAAAAGGTACCAGGTAGGTTCCTGAATTCAGCTTGCATTGGTGTATTCCATGGCACTGAGCACTAAACATACAATATCTATACAGTTCCAAATCACCCTGACTATGTATATACACAATCTTATCACAAAATACTTTGAATATAACATATTGCATTCAACTCAATGGAGTGTACATTTCAATTTTGCTGAAAACTAGTAAGTCCTAACATGATGTAAGCCTTATTATTACAGTATGATTTAGACAAGTCTGCAACCAATTTTATGAGTGTGCTATCTATCAACCTGAAGTTATTTTCAGTAACTTCATGTTCTCCACAGAGTTGAAGATTTGTGATTGCACTGCTAAACCAAGAGAATGGCAGTTCCACTCCAAATACTACCAGGTAAGTTACTGAATTCAACTTGCATTGTAGTATTCCTTGGCACTGAGAAATGTACATGCATTATCTGCACAGCTCCAAATCACACTGAGTAGTTATGTACACAACCTTACCACGAAATGCATTGAATAGAAGGAAAAGCATTGAACACAATTGAGTGTCAAGTACAATTTTGCTGAAAACTAGTATCTGCTAACATGATTTAAACCTTATTATTATACTCACCATATGATTCAGAATCGTCTGCAACCAATTTTATCTGTGTGCTTCCTAATCTCCAGAATTTACTTTCAGTAACAACACATTCTCTACATGGTGGGACATTAGAGTTTGCAGTACTAAAGCAAGTCAATGGCTGTTCCATTCCAAATGGTACCAGGTAGGTTCCTATATTCAGCTTGCATTGGTGTATTCTATGGCACTGAGCACTCTACATGCAATATCTACACTGTTCCAAATCACCCTGAGTAGTTATGTACACATCCTTACCAGAAAATGCATTGAATAGAAAGTAAAGCATTCAACACAATGGAGTGCCAAGTACAATTTTGCTAAAAACAGGTATTTGCTAACATGATGTAAACCTTATTATTATACTCACCATATGATTTAGAATAGTCTGCAAACAATTTTATGAGTGTGCTACCTAAGCTCCAGAATTTACTTTCAGTAACAACACATTTTCTACATAGTGCAACATTAGAGTTTGCAGTACTAAAGCAAGTCAATGGCTGTTCCATTTCAAATGGTACCAGGTAGGTTCCTCAATTCAGCTTGCATTGGTGTATTCCATGGCACTGAGCACTCTACATGCAATATCTGCGCAGTTCCAAATCACACTGAGTAGTTATGTACACAACTTTACCACGAAATGCATTAAATAGAAAGTAAAGCTTTGAACAAAATGGAGTGTCAAGTACAATTTCGCTGAAAACTAGTATGTGCTGACATGATGTAAACCTTATTATTATACTCACCATATGATTTAGAATTGTCTGCAACCAATTTTATGAGTGTGCTACCTAAGCTCCAGAATTTACTTTCAGGAACAACACATTTTCTACATAGTGCAACATTAGAGTTTGCAGTACTAAAGCAAGTCAATGGCTGTTCCATTCCAAATGTCACCAGGTAGGTTCCTCAATTCAGCTTGCATTGGTGTATTCCATGGCACTGAGCACTCTACATGCAATATCTGCGCAGTTTCAAATCACACTGAGTAGTTATGTACACAAATTTACCACGAAATGCATTGAATCGAAAGTAAAACATTGAACACAAAGGAGAGTCAAGTACAATTTCGCTGAAAACTAGTATGTGCTAACATGATGTAAACCTTATTATTATACTCACCATATGATTTAGAATCGTCTGCAACCAATTTTATGTGTGTGCTACCTAAGCTCCAGAATTTACTTTCAGTAACAACACATTCTATACATAGTGGAACATTAGAGTTTGCAGTACAAAAGCAAGTCAATGGCAGTTCCATTCCAAATGGTACCAGGTAGGTTCCTATATTCAGCTTGCATTGGTGTATTCAAGGGCACTGAGCACTCTACATGCAATATCTACGCAGTTCCCAATCACATGGAGTAGTTATGTACACAACCTTACCACACAATGCATTGAATACAAAGTAAAGCATTCAACACAATGGAGTGCCAAGTACATTTTGCTAAAAACAGTATTTGCTAACATGATGTAAACCTTATTATTATACTCACCATGTGATTTGGAATAGTCTGCAAACAATTTTATGAGTGTGCTACCTGAGCTCCAGAATTTACTTTCAGTAACAACACATTTTCTACATAGTGCAACATTAGAGTTTGCAGTTCTAAAGCAAGTCAATGGCTGTTCCATTCCAAATGCTACCAGGTAGTTGCTGAATTCAGCTTGCATTTGTGTATTCCATGGCACTGAGCACTATACATGCAATATCTATACAGTTCCAAATGACCCTGACTATGTATATACACAATCTTATCACAAAATACTTTGAATATAACATATTGCATTCAACTCAATGGAGTGTACAGTTGAATTTTGCTGAAAACTAGTAAGTCCTAACATGATGTAAGCCTTATTGTTACAGTATGATTTAGACAAGACTGCAACCAATTTTATGAGTGTGCTATCTATGATCCTGAAGTTATTTTCAGTAACATCATGTTCTCCACAGAGTTGAAGATTAGTGATTGCACTGCTAAACCAAGAAAATGGCAGTTCCACTCCAAATACTACCAGGTAATTTCCTGAATTCAACTTGCATTGTAGTATTCCTTGGCACTGAGCATTCTACAAACAATATCTATACAGTTCCAAATCACCCTGAGTAGTTATGTACACAACCTTACCACAAAATGCATTGAATAGAAAGTAAAGCATTCAACACAATGGAGTGCCAAGTACAATTTTGCTAAAATCAGCTATTTCCTATCATAATGTAAACCTTATTATTATACTCACCATATGTTTTAGAATAGTCTGCAACCAATTTTATGAGTCTGCTACCTAAGCTCCAGAATTTACTTTCAGTAACAACGCATTTTCTGTATCGTGCAACATTAGAGTTTGCAGTACTAAAGCAAGTCAATGGCTGTTCCATTCCAAATGGTACCAGGTAGGTTCCTATATTCAGCTTGCATTGGTGTATTCCATGGCACTGAGCACTCTACATGCAATATCTGCGCAGTTCCAAATCACACTGAGTAGTTATGTACACAACTTTACCACGAAATGCATTGAATAGAAAGTAAAGCATTGAACAAAATGGAGTGTCAAGTAAAATTTTGCTGAAAACTAGTATGTGCTAACATGATGTAAACCTTATTATTATACTCACCATATGATTTAGAATCGTCTGCACCCAATTTTATCTGTGTGCTACCTAAGCTCCAGAATTTACTTTCAGTAACAACACATTCTCTACATAGTGGAACATTAGAGTTTTTGGTACTAAAGCAAGTCAATGGCTGTTCCATTCCAAATTGTACCAGGTAGGTTCCTATATTCAGCTTGCATTGGTGTACTCCATGGCACTGAGCACTCTACATGCAATATCTACACAGTTCCAATTCACATGGAGTAGTTATGTACACAACCTTACCACGAAATGCATTGAATAGAAAGTAAAGCTTTGAACACAATGGAGTGTCAAGTACAATTTTGGTGAAAACAAGTATCTGCTAACATGATGTAAACCTTATTATTATACGCACCATATGATTTAGAATCGTCTGCAACCAATTTTATGACTGTGCTACCTAAGCACCAGAATTTACTTTCAGGAACAATGCATTCTCTACATAGTGGAACATTAGAGTTTGCAGTACTAAAGCAAGTCAATGGCTGTTCCATTCCAAATGGTACCATGTAGGTTCCTATATTCAGCTTGCATTGGTGAACTCCATGGCACTGAGCACTCTACATGCAATATCTACACTGTTCCAAATCACCCTGAGTAGTTATGTACACAACATTACCACGAAATGCATTGAATACAAAGTAAATCATTGAACACAATGGAGTGTCAAGTACAATTTTGGTGAAAACAAGTATCTGCTAACATGATGTAAACCTTATTATTATACTCACCATATGATTTAGAATCGTCTGCAACCAATTTTATGACTGTGCTACCTAAGCACCAGAATTTACTTTCAGGAACAACGCATTCTCTACATAGTGGAACATTAGAGTTTGCAGTACTAAAGCAAGTCAATGGCTGTTCCATTCCAAATGGTACCATGTAGGTTCCTATATTCAGCTTGCATTGGTGAACTCCATGGCACTGAGCACTCTACATGCAATATCTACACTGTTCCAAATCACCCTGAGTAGTTATGTACACAACCTTACCACGAAATGCATTGAATAGAAAGTAAAGCATTGAACACAATGGAGTGTCAAGTACAATTTTGGTGAAAACAAGTATGTGCTAACATGATGTAAACCTTATTATTATACTCACCATATGATTTAGAATTGTCTGCAACCAATTTTATGAGTGTGCTACCTAAGCTCCAGAATTTACTTTCAGGAACAACACATTTTCTACATAGTGCAACATTAGAGTTTGCAGTACTAAAGCAAGTCAATGGCTGTTCCATTCCAAATGTTACCAGGTAGGTTCCTCAATTCAGCTTGCATTGGTGTACTCCATGGCACTGAGCACTCTACATGCAATATCTACACAGTTCCAATTCACATGGAGTAGTTATGTACACAACCTTACCACGAAATGCATTGAATAGAAAGTAAAGCTTTGAACACAATGGAGTGTCAAGTACAATTTTGGTGAAAACAAGTATCTGCTAACATGATGTAAACCTTATTATTATACTCACCATATGATTTAGAATCGTCTGCAACCAATTTTATGACTGTGCTACCTAAGCACCAGAATTTACTTTCAGGAACAACGCATTCTCTACATAGTGGAACATTAGAGTTTGCAGTACTAAAGCAAGTCAATGGCTGTTCCATTCCAAATGGTACCAGGTAGGTTCCTATATTCAGCTTGCATTGGTGAACTCCATGGCACTGAGCACTCTACATGCAATATCTACTCTGTTCCAAATCACCCTGAGTAGTTATGTACACAACCTTACCACAAAATGCATTGAATAGAAAGTAAAGCATTGAACACAATGGAGTGTCAAGTACAATTTTGGTGAAAACAAGTATGTGCTAACATGATGTAAACCTTATTATTATACTCACCATATGATTTAGAATTGTCTGCAACCAATTTTATGAGTGTGCTACGTAAGCTCCAGAATTTACTTTCAGGAACAACACATTTTCTACATAGTGCAACATTAGAGTTTGCAGTACTAAAGCAAGTCAATGGCTGTTCCATTCCAAATGTTACCAGGTAGGTTCCTCAATTCAGCTTGCATTGGTGTATTCCATGGCACTGAGCACTCTACATGCAATATCTGCGCAGTTTCAAATCACACTGAGTAGTTATGTACACAAATTTACCACGAAATGCATTGAATCGAAAGTAAAACATTGAACACAAAGGAGTGTCAAGTACAATTTCGCTGAAAACTAGTATGTGCTAACATGATGTAAACCTTATTATTATACTCACCATATGATTTAGAATCGTCTGCAACCAATTTTATGTGTGTGCTACCTAAGCTCCAGAATTTACTTTCAGTAACAACACATTCTCTACATAGTGGAACATTAGAGTTTGCAGTACTAAAGCAAGTCAATGGCAGTTCCATTCCAAATGGTACCAGGTAGGTTCCTATATTCAGCTTGCATTGGTGTATTCAAGGGCACTGAGCACTCTACATGCAATATCTACGCAGTTCCCAATCACATGGAGTAGTTATGTACACAACCTTACCACACAATGCATTGAATACAAAGTAAAGCATTCAACACAATGGAGTGCCAAGTACATTTTCCTAAAAACAGTATTTGCTAACATGATGTAAACCTTATTATTATACTCACCATGTGATTTGGAATAGTCTGCAAACAATTTTATGAGTGTGCTACCTGAGCTCCAGAATTTACTTTCAGTAACAACACATTTTCTACATAGTGCAACATTAGAGTTTGCAGTTCTAAAGCAAGTCAATGGCTGTTCCATTCCAAAAGGTACCAGGTAGGTTCCTGAATTCAGCTTGCATTGGTGTATTCCATGGCACTGAGCACTAAACATACAATATCTATACAGTTCCAAATCACCCTGACTATGTATATACACAATCTTATCACAAAATACTTTGAATATAACATATTGCATTCAACTCAATGGAGTGTACATTTCAATTTTGCTGAAAACTAGTAAGTCCTAACATGATGTAAGCCTTATTATTACAGTATGATTTAGACAAGTCTGCAACCAATTTTATGAGTGTGCTATCTATCAACCTGAAGTTATTTTCAGTAACTTCATGTTCTCCACAGAGTTGAAGATTAGTGATTGCACTGCTAAACCAAGAGAATGGCAGTTCCACTCCAAATACTACCAGGTAAGTTACTGAATTCAACTTGCATTGTAGTATTCCTTGGCACTGAGAAATGTACATGCATTATCTGCACAGCTCCAAATCACACTGAGTAGTTATGTACACAACCTTACCACGAAATGCATTGAATAGAAGGAAAAGCATTGAACACAATTGAGAGTCAAGTACAATTTTGCTGAAAACTAGTATCTGCTAACATGATTTAAACCTTATTATTATACTCACCATATGATTCAGAATCGTCTGCAACCAATTTTATCTGTGTGCTTCCTAATCTCCAGAATTTACTTTCAGTAACAACACATTCTTTACATGGTGGGACATTAGAGTTTGCAGTACTAAAGCAAGTCAATGGCTGTTCCATTCCAAATGGTACCAGGTAGGTTCCTATATTCAGCTTGCATTGGTGTATTCCATGGCACTGAGCACTCTACATGCAATATCTACACTGTTCCAAATCACCCTGAGTAGTTATGTACACATCCTTACCAGAAAATGCATTGAATAGAAAGTAAAGCATTCAACACAATGGAGTGCCAAGTACAATTTTGCTAAAAACAGGTATTTGCTAACATGATGTAAACCTTATTATTATACTCACCATATGATTTAGAATAGTCTGCAAACAATTTTATGAGTGTGCTACCTAAGCTCCAGAATTTACTTTCAGTAACAACACATTTTCTACATAGTGCAACATTAGAGTTTGCAGTACTAAAGCAAGTCAATGGCTGTTCCATTCCAAATGGTACCAGGTAGGTTCCTCAATTCAGCTTGCATTGGTGTATTCCATGGCACTGAGCACTCTACATGCAATATCTGCGCAGTTTCAAATCACACTGAGTAGTTATGTACACAAATTTACCACGAAATGCATTGAATCGAAAGTAAAACATTGAACACAAAGGAGTGTCAAGTACAATTTCGCTGAAAACTAGTATGTGCTAACATGATGTAAACCTTATTATTATACTCACCATATGATTTAGAATCGTCTGCAACCAATTTTATGTGTGTGCTACCTAAGCTCCAGAATTTACTTTCAGTAACAACACATTCTATACATAGTGGAACATTAGAGTTTGCAGTACAAAAGCAAGTCAATGGCAGTTCCATTCCAAATGGTACCAGGTAGGTTCCTATATTCAGCTTGCATTGGTGTATTCAAGGGCACTGAGCACTCTACATGCAATATCTACGCAGTTCCCAATCACATGGAGTAGTTATGTACACAACCTTACCACACAATGCATTGAATACAAAGTAAAGCATTCAACACAATGGAGTGCCAAGTACATTTTGCTAAAAACAGTATTTGCTAACATGATGTAAACCTTATTATTATACTCACCATGTGATTTGGAATAGTCTGCAAACAATTTTATGAGTGTGCTACCTGAGCTCCAGAATTTACTTTCAGTAACAACACATTTTCTACATAGTGCAACATTAGAGTTTGCAGTTCTAAAGCAAGTCAATGGCTGTTCCATTCCAAAAGGTACCAGGTAGGTTCCTGAATTCAGCTTGCATTGGTGTATTCCATGGCACTGAGCACTAAACATACAATATCTATACAGTTCCAAATCACCCTGACTATGTATATACACAATCTTATCACAAAATACTTTGAATATAACATATTGCATTCAACTCAATGGAGTGTACATTTCAATTTTGCTGAAAACTAGTAAGTCCTAACATGATGTAAGCCTTATTATTACAGTATGATTTAGACAAGTCTGCAACCAATTTTATGAGTGTGCTATCTATCAACCTGAAGTTATTTTCAGTAACATCATGTTCTCCACAGAGTTGAAGATTAGTGATTGCACTGCTAAACCAAGAGAATGGCAGTTCCACTCCAAATACTACCAGGTAAGTTACTGAATTCAACTTGCATTGTAGTATTCCTTGGCACTGAGAAATGTACATGCATTATCTGCACAGCTCCAAATCACACTGAGTAGTTATGTACACAACCTTACCACGAAATGCATTGAATAGAAGGATAAGCATTGAACACAATTGAGTGTCAAGTACAATTTTGCTGAAAACTAGTATCTGCTAACATGATTTAAACCTTATTATTATACTCACCATATGATTCAGAATCGTCTGCAACCAATTTTATCTGTGTGCTTCCTAATCTCCAGAATTTACTTTCAGTAACAACACATTCTCTACATGGTGGGACATTAGAGTTTGCAGTACTAAAGCAAGTCAATGGCTGTTCCATTTCAAATGGTACCAGGTAGGTTCCTCAATTCAGCTTGCATTGGTGTATTCCATGGCACTGAGCACTCTACATGCAATATCTGCGCAGTTCCAAATCACACTGAGTAGTTATGTACACAACTTTACCACGAAATGCATTGAATAGAAAGTAAAGCTTTGAACAAAATGGAGTGTCAAGTACAATTTCGCTGAAAACTAGTATGTGCTGACATGATGTAAACCTTATTATTATACTCACCATATGATTTAGAATCATCTGCAACCAATTTTATGTGTGTGCTACCTAAGCTCCAGAATTTACTTTCAGTAACAACACATTCTCTACATAGTGGAACATTAGAGTTTTTGGTACTAAAGGAAGTCAATGGTTGTTCCATTCCAAATGGTACCAGGTAGGTTCCTATATTCAGCTTGCATTGGTGTACTCCATGGCACTGAGCACTCTACATGCAATATCTACACAGTTCCAATTCACATGGAGAAGTTATGTACACAACCTTACCACGAAATGCATTGAATAGAAAGTAAAGCTTTGAACACAATGGAGTGTCAAGTACAATTTTGGTGAAAACAAGTATGTGCTAACATGATGTAAACCTTATTATTATACTCACCATATGATTTAGAATCGTCTGCAACCAATTTTATGTGTGTGCTACCTAAGCTCCAGAATTTACTTTCAGTAACAACACATTCTCTACATAGTGGAACATTAGAGTTTGCAGTACTAAAGCAAGTCAATGGCAGTTCCATTCCAAATGGTACCAGGTAGGTTCCTATATTCAGCTTGCATTGGTGTATTCAGGGGCACTGAGCACTCTACATGCAATATCTACGCAGTTCCCAATCACATGGAGTAGTTATGTACACAACCTTACCACACAATGCATTGAATACAAAGTAAAGCATTCAACACAATGGAGTAGCAAGTACATTTTGCTAAAAACAGTATTTGCTAACATGATGTAAACCTTATTATTATACTCACCATGTGATTTGGAATAGTCTGCAAACAATTTTATGAGTGTGCTACCTGAGCTCCAGAATTTACTTTCAGTAACAACACATTTTCTACATAGTGCAACATTAGAGTTTGCAGTTCTAAAGCAAGTCAATGGCTGTTCCATTCCAAATGCTACCAGGTAGTTGCTGAATTCAGCTTGCATTTGTGTATTCCATGGCACTGAGCACTATACATGCAATATCTATACAGTTCCAAATCACCCTGATTATGTATATACACAATCGTATCACAAAATACTTTGAATATAACATATTGGATTCAACTCAATGGAGTGTACAGTTCAATTTTGCTGAAAACTAGTAAGTCCTAACATGATGTAAGCCTTATTGTTACAGTATGATTTAGACAAGACTGCAACCAATTTTATGAGTGTGCTATCTATGATCCTGAAGTTATTTTCAGTAACATCATGTTCTCCACAGAGTTGAAGATTAGTGATTGCACTGCTAAACCAAGAAAATGGCAGTTCCACTCCAAATACTACCAGGTAATTTCCTGAATTCAACTTGCATTGTAGTATTCCTTGGCACTGAGCATTCTACAAACAATATCTATACAGTTCCAAATCACCCTGAGTAGTTATGTACACAACCTTACCACAAAATGCATTGAATAGAAAGTAAAGCATTCAACACAATGGAGTGCCAAGTACAATTTTGCTAAAATCATCTATTTCCTATCATAATGTAAACCTTATTATTATACTCACCATATGTTTTAGAATAGTCTGCAACCAATTTTATGAGTCTGCTACCTAAGCTCCAGAATTTACTTTCAGTAACAACGCATTTTCTGTATCGTGCAACATTAGAGTTTGCAGTACTAAAGCAAGTCAATGGCTGTTCCATTCCAAATGGTACCAGGTAGGTTCCTATATTCAGCTTGCATTGGTGTATTCCATGGCACTGAGCACTCTACATTATATATCTACACAGTTCCAATTCACATGGAGTAGTTATGTACACAACCTTACCACGAAATGCATTGAATAGAAAGTAAAGCTTTGAACACAATGGAGTGTCAAGTACAATTTTGGTGAAAACAAGTATCTGCTAACATGATGTAAACCTTATTATTATACTCACCATATGATTTAGAATCATCTGCAACCAATTTTATGACTGTGCTACCTAAGCACCAGAATTTACTTTCAGGAACAATGCATTCTCTACATAGTGGAACATTAGAGTTTGCAGTACTAAAGCAAGTCAATGGCTGTTCCATTCCAAATGGTACCATATAGGTTCCTATATTCAGCTTGCATTGGTGAACTCCATGGCACTGAGCACTCTACATGCAATATGTACACAGTTCCAAATCACATGGAGTAGTTATGTACACAACCTTACCACGAAATGCATTGAATAGAAAGTAAAGCATTGAACACAATGGAGTGTCAAGTACAATTTTGGTGAAAACAAGTATCTGCTAACATGATGTAAACCTTATTATTATACTCACCATATGATTTAGAATCGTCTGCAACCAATTTTATGACTGTGCTACCTAAGCACCAGAATTTACTTTCAGGAACAACGCATTCTCTACATAGTGGAACATTAGAGTTTGCAGTACTAAAGCAAGTCAATGGCTGTTCCATTCCAAATGGTACCATGTAGGTTCCTATATTCAGCTTGCATTGGTGAACTCCATGGCACTGAGCACTCTACATGCAATATGTACACAGTTCCAAATCACATGGAGTAGTTATGTACACAACCTTACCACGAAATGCATTGAATAGAAAGTAAAGCATTGAACACAATGGAGTGTCAAGTACAATTTTGGTGAAAACAAGTATGTGCTAACATGATGTAAACCTTATTATTATACTCACCATATGATTTAGAATTGTCTGCAACCAATTTTATGAGTGTGCTACCTAAGCTCCAGAATTTACTTTCAGGAACAACACATTTTCTACATAGTGCAACATTAGAGTTTGCAGTACTAAAGCAAGTCAATGGCTGTTCCATTCCAAATGTTACCAGGTAGGTTCCTCAATTCAGCTTGCATTGGTGTATTCCATGGCACTGAGCACTAAACATACAATATCTATACAGTTCCAAATCACCCTGACTATGTATATACACAATCTTATCACAAAATACTTTGAATATAACATATTGCATTCAACTCAATGGAGTGTACATTTCAATTTTGCTGAAAACTAGTAAGTCCTAACATGATGTAAGCCTTATTATTACAGTATGATTTAGACAAGTCTGCAACCAATTTTATGAGTGTGCTATCTATCAACCTGAAGTTATTTTCAGTAACATCATGTTCTCCACAGAGTTGAAGATTAGTGATTGCACTGCTAAACCAAGAGAATGGCAGTTCCACTCCAAATACTACCAGGTAAGTTACTGAATTCAACTTGCATTGTAGTATTCCTTGGCACTGAGAAATGTACATGCATTATCTGCACAGCTCCAAATCACACTGAGTAGTTATGTACACAACCTTACCACGAAATGCATTGAATAGAAGGATAAGCATTGAACACAATTGAGTGTCAAGTACAATTTTGCTGAAAACTAGTATCTGCTAACATGATTTAAACCTTATTATTATACTCACCATATGATTCAGAATCGTCTGCAACCAATTTTATCTGTGTGCTTCCTAATCTCCAGAATTTACTTTCAGTAACAACACATTCTCTACATGGTGGGACATTAGAGTTTGCAGTACTAAAGCAAGTCAATGGCTGTTCCATTCCAAATGGTACCAGGTAGGTTCCTATATTCAGCTTGCATTGGTGTATTCCATGGCACTGAGCACTCTACATGCAATATCTACACTGTTCCAAATCACCCTGAGTAGTTATGTACACATCCTTACCAGAAAATGCATTGAATAGAAAGTAAAGCATTCAACACAATGGAGTGCCAAGTACAATTCTGCTAAAAACAGGTATTTGCTAACATGATGTAAACCTTATTATTATACTCACCATATGATTTAGAATAGTCTGCAAACAATTTTATGAGTGTGCTACCTAAGCTCCAGAATTTACTTTCAGTAACAACACATTTTCTACATAGTGCAACATTAGAGTTTGCAGTACTAAAGCAAGTCAATGGCTGTTCCATTTCAAATGGTACCAGGTAGGTTCCTCAATTCAGCTTGCATTGGTGTATTCCATGGCACTGAGCACTCTACATGCAATATCTGCGCAGTTCCAAATCACACTGAGTAGTTATGTACACAACTTTACCACGAAATGCATTGAATAGAAAGTAAAGCTTTGAACAAAATGGAGTGTCAAGTACAATTTCGCTGAAAACTAGTATGTGCTGACATGATGTAAACCTTATTATTATACTCACCATATGATTTAGAATCATCTGCAAACAATTTTATGTGTGTGCTACCTAAGCTCCAGAATTTACTTTCAGTAACAACACATTCTCTACATAGTGGAACATTAGAGTTTTTGGTACTAAAGGAAGTCAATGGTTGTTCCATTCCAAATGGTACCAGGTAGGTTCCTATATTCAGCTTGCATTGGTGTACTCCATGGCACTGAGCACTCTACATGCAATATCTACACAGTTCCAATTCACATGGAGAAGTTATGTACACAACCTTACCACGAAATGCATTGAATAGAAAGTAAAGCTTTGAACACAATGGAGTGTCAAGTACAATTTTGGTGAAAACAAGTATGTGCTAACATGATGTAAACCTTATTATTATACTCACCATATGATTTAGAATCGTCTGCAACCAATTTTATGTGTGTGCTACCTAAGCTCCAGAATTTACTTTCAGTAACAACACATTCTCTACATAGTGGAACATTAGAGTTTGCAGTACTAAAGCAAGTCAATGGCAGTTCCATTCCAAATGGTACCAGGTAGGTTCCTATATTCAGCTTGCATTGGTGTATTCAGGGGCACTGAGCACTCTACATGCAATATCTACGCAGTTCCCAATCACATGGAGTAGTTATGTACACAACCTTACCACACAATGCATTGAATACAAAGTAAAGCATTCAACACAATGGAGTAGCAAGTACATTTTGCTAAAAACAGTATTTGCTAACATGATGTAAACCTTATTATTATACTCACCATCTGATTTGGAATAGTCTGCAAACAATTTTATGAGTGTGCTACCTGAGCTCCAGAATTTACTTTCAGTAACAACACATTTTCTACATAGTGCAACATTAGAGTTTGCAGTTCTAAAGCAAGTCAATGGCTGTTCCATTCCAAATGCTACCAGGTAGTTGCTGAATTCAGCTTGCATTTGTGTATTCCATGGCACTGAGCACTATACATGCAATATCTATACAGTTGCAAATCACCCTGACTATGTATATACACAATCGTATCACAAAATACTTTGAATATAACATATTGCATTCAACTCAATGGAGTGTACAGTTCAATTTTGCTGAAAACTAGTAAGTCCTAACATGATGTAAGCCTTATTGTTACAGTATGATTTAGACAAGACTGCAACCAATTTTATGAGTGTGCTATCTATGATCCTGAAGTTATTTTCAGTAACATCATGTTCTCCACAGAGTTGAAGATTAGTGATTGCACTGCTAAACCAAGAAAATGGCAGTTCCACTCCAAATACTACCAGGTAATTCCCTGAATTCAACTTGCATTGTAGTATTCCTTGGCACTGAGCATTCTACAAACAATATCTATACAGTTCCAAATCACCCTGAGTAGTTATGTACACAACCTTACCACAAAATGCATTGAATAGAAAGTAAAGCATTCAACACAATGGAGTGCCAAGTACAATTTTGCTAAAATCAGCTATTTCCTATCATAATATAAACCTTATTATTATACTCACCATATGTTTTAGAATAGTCTGCAACCAATTTTATGAGTCTGCTACCTAAGCTCCAGAATTTACTTTCAGTAACAACGCATTTTCTGTATCGTGCAACATTAGAGTTTGCAGTACTAAAGCAAGTCAATGGCTGTTCCATTCCAAATGGTACCAGGTAGGTTCCTATATTCAGCTTGCATTGGTGTATTCCATGGCACTGAGCACTCTACATTCAATATCTACACAGTTCCAATTCACATGGAGTAGTTATGTACACAACCTTACCACGAAATGCATTGAATAGAAAGTAAAGCTTTGAACACAATGGAGTGTCAAGTACAATTTTGGTGAAAACAAGTATCTGCTAACATGATGTAAACCTTATTATTATACTCACCATATGATTTAGAATCATCTGCAACCAATTTTATGACTGTGCTACCTAAGCACCAGAATTTACTTTCAGGAACAATGCATTCTCTACATAGTGGAACATTAGAGTTTGCAGTACTAAAGCAAGTCAATGGCTGTTCCATTCCAAATGGTACCATGTAGGTTCCTATATTCAGCTTGCATTGGTGAACTCCATGGCACTGAGCACTCTACATGCAATATCTACACTGTTCCAAATCACCCTGAGTAGTTATGTACACAACCTTACCACAAAATGCATTGAATAGAAAGTAAAGCATTCAACACAATGGAGTACCAAGTACAATTTTGCTAAAATCAGCTATTTCCTATCATAATGTAAACCTTATTATTATACTCACCATATGTTTTAGAATACTCTGCAACCAATTTTATGAGTCTGCTACCTAAGTTCCAGAATTTACTTTCAGTAACAACGCATTTTCTGTATCGTGCAACATTAGAGTTTGCAGTACTAAAGCAAGTCAATGGCTGTTCCATTCCAAATGGTACCAGGTAGGTTCCTATATTCAGCTTGCATTGGTGTATTCCATGGCACTGAGCATTCTACATGCAATGTCTACACTGTTCCAAATCACCCTGAGTAGTTATGTACACAACTTTACCACAAAATGCATTGAATAGAAAGTAAAGCATTCGACACAATGGAGTGTCAAGTAAAATTTTTCTAAAAACAGCTATTTGCTAACATGATGTAAACCTTATTATTATACTCACCATATGTTTTAGAATAGTCTGCAACCAATTTCATGACTGTGCTACCTAAGCTCCAGAATTTACTTTCAGTAACAACGCATTCTCTACATAGTGGAACATTAGAGTTTGCAGTACTAAAGCAAGTCAATGGCTGTTCCATTCCAAATGGTACCAGGTAGGTTCCTATATTCAGCTTGCATTGGTGTACTCCATGGCACTGAGCACTCTACATGCAATATCTACACAGTTCCAATTCACATGCAGAAGTTATGTACACAACCTTACCACGAAATGCATTGAATAGAAAGTAAAGCTTTGAACACAATGGAGTGTCAAGTACAATTTTGGTGAAAACAAGTATCTGCTGACATGATGTAAACCTTATTATTATACTCACCATATGATTTAGAATTGTCTGCAACCAATTTTATGAGTGTGCTACCTAAGCTCCAGAATTTACTTTCAGGAACAACACATTTTCTACATAGTGCAACATTAGAGTTTGCAGTACTAAAGCAAGTCAATGGCTGTTCCATTCCAAATGGTACCAGGTAGGTTCCTCAATTCAGCTTGCATTGGTGTATTCCAGGGCACTGAGCACTCTACATGCAATATCTGCGCAGTTCCAAATCACACTGAGTAGTTACGTACACAAATTTACCACGAAATGCATTGAATAGAAAGTAAAGCATTGAACACAATGGAGTGTCAAGTACAATTTCGCTGAAAACTAGTATGTGCTAACATGATGTAAACCTTATTATTATACTCACCATATGATTTAGAATCGTCTGCAACCAATTTTATGTGTGTGCTACCTAAGCTCCAGAATTTACTTTCAGTAACAACACATTCACTACATAGTGGAACATTAGAGTTTGCAGTACTAAAGCAAGTCAATGGCAGTTCCATTCCAAATGGTACCAGGTAGGTTCCTATATTCAGCATGCATTGGTGTATTCAGGGGCACTGAGCACTCTACATGCAATATCTACGCAGTTCCCAATCACATGGAGTAGTTATGTACACAACCATACCACACAATGCATTGAATACAAAGTAAAGCATTCAACACAATGGAGTGCCAAGTACATTTTGCTAAAAACAGTATTTGCTAACATGATGTAAACCTTATTATTATACTCACCATGTGATTTGGAATAGTCTGCAAACAATTTTATGAGTGTGCTACCTGAGCTCCAGAATTTACTTTCTGTAACAACACATTTTCTACATAGTGCAACATTAGAGTTTGCAGTTCTAAAGCAAGTCAATGGCTGTTCCATTCCAAATGCTACCAGGTAGGTTCCTGAATTCAGCTTGCATTGGTGTATTCCATGGCACTGAGCATTCTACATGCAATGTCTACACTGTTCCAAATCACCCTGAGTAGTTATGTACACAACCTTACCACAAAATTCATTGAATAGAAAGTAAAGCATTCGACACAATGGAGTTTCAAGTAAAATTTTTCTAAAAACAGCTATTTGCTAACATGATGTAAACCTTATTATTATACTCACCATATGTTTTAGAATAGTCTGCAACCAATTTCATGACTGTGCTACCTAAGCTCCAGAATTTACTTTCAGTAACAACGCATTCTCTACCTAGTGGAACATTAGAGTTTGCAGTACTATAGCAAGTCAATGGCTGTTCCATTCCAAATGGTACCAGGTAGGTTCCTCAATTCAGCTTGCATTGGTGTATTCCATGGCACTGAGCACTCTACATGCAATATTTGCATAGTTCCAAATCACACTGAGTAGTTATGTACACAACCTTACCAAGAAATGCATTGAATAGAAAGTAAAGCATTGAACACCATGGAGTGTCAAGTACAATTTCGCTGAAAACTAGTATGTGCTAACATGATGTAAACCTTATTATTATACTCACCATATGATTCAGAATCGTCTGCAACCAATTTTATGTGTGTACTACCTAATCTCCAGAATTTACTTTCATTAACAACACATTCTCTACATAGTGGAACATTAGAGTTTGCAGTACTAAAGCAAGTCAATGGCTGTTCCATTCCAAATGGTACCAGGTAGGTTCCTCAATTCAGCTTGCATTGGTGTATTCCATGGCACTGAGCACTCTACATGCAATATCTGCGCAGTTCCAAATCACACTGAGTAGTTATGTACACAACTTTACCACGAAATGCATTGAATAGAAAGTAAAGCATTGAACACAATGGAGTGTCAAGTACAATTTCGCTGAAAACTAGTATGTGCTAACATGATGTAAACCTTATTATTATACTCACCATATGATTTAGAATCGTCTGCAACCAATTTTAAGTGTGTGCTACCTAAGCTCCAGAATTTACTTTCAGTAACAACACATTCTCTACATAGTGGAACATTAGAGTTTTTGGTACTAAAGCAAGTCAATGGCTGTTCCATTCCAAATGGTACCAGGTAGGTTCCTATATTCAGCTTGCATTGGTGTACTCCATGGCACTGAGCACTCTACATGCAATATCTACACAGTTCCAATTCACATGGAGTAGTTATGTACACAACCTTACCACGAAATGCATTGAATAGAAAGTAAAGCATTCAACACAATGGAGTGCCAAGTACAATTTTGCTAAAATCAGCTATTTGCTATCATAATGTAAACCTTATTATTATACTCACCATATGTTTTAGAATAGTCTGCAACCAATTTTATGAGTCTGCTACCTAAGCTCCAGAATTTACTTTCAGTAACAACGAATTTTCTGTATAGTGCAACATTAGAGTTTGGCAGTACTAAAGCAAGTCAATGGCTGTTCCATTCCAAATGGTACCAGGTAGGTTCCTCAATTCAGCTTGCATTGGTGTATTCCATGGCACTGAGCACTCTACATGCAATATTTGCATAGTTCCAAATCACACTAAGTAGTTATGTACACAACCTTACCAAGAAATGCATTGAATAGAAAGTAAAGCATTGAACACCATGGAGTGTCAAGTACAATTTCGCTGAAACCTAGTATGTGCTAACATGATGTAAACCTTATTATTATACTCACCATATGATTTAGAATCGTCTGCAACCAATTTTCTGTGTGTGCTACCTAAGATCCATAATTTACTTTCAGTAACAACACATTCTCTACATAGTGGAACATTAGAGTTTGCAGTACTAAAGCAAGTCAATGGCTGTTCCATTCCAAAATCTACCAGGTAAGTTCTTGAATTCAGCTTGCATTGGTGTATTCCATTGCACTGAGCACTCTTAATGCAATATCTATACAGTTCTAAATCACCCGGAGTAGTTATGTACACAACCTTACCACAAAATGCATTGAATACAAAAGCATTCAACACAATGCAGTATCAAGTACAATTTTGCTGAAAACAGCTTTTTGCTACATGATGTAAACCTTATTATTATACTCACCATATGAATCAGAATCGTCTGCAACCAATTTTATGTGTCTGCTATCTAATCTCCATAATTTACTTTCAGTAACTACACATTCTCTACATAGTGGAACTTTAGAGTTTGCAGTACTAAAGCAAGACAATGGCTGTTCCATTCCAAATGGTACCAGGTTGGTTCCTATATTCAGCTTGCATTGGTGTATTCCATGGCACTGAGCATTCTACATGCAATGTCTACACTGTTCCAAATCACCCTGAGTAGTTATGTACACAACCTTACCACAAAATGCATTGAATAGGAAGTAAAGCATTCAACACAATGGAGTGCCAAGTAAAATTTTTCTAAAAACAGCTTTTTGCTACATGATGTAAACCTTATTATTATACTCACCATATGTTTTAGAATAGTCTGCAACCAATTTCATGACTGTGCTACCTAAGCTCCAGAATTTACCTTAAGTAACAACGCATTCTCTACATAGTGGAACATTAGAGTTTGCAGTACTAAAGCAAGTCAATGGCTATTCCATTCAAAATGGTACCAGGTAGGATCCTCAATTCAGCTTGCATTGGTGTATTCCATGGCACTGAGCACTCTACATGCAATATCTACACTGTTCCAAATCACCCTAAGTAGTTATGTACACAACCTTCCCACAAAATGCATTGAATAGAAAGTAAAGCATTGAACACAATGGAGTGTCAAGTACAATTTCGCTGAAAACTAGTATGTGCTAACATGATGTAAACCTTATTATTATACACACCATATGATTTAGAATCGTCTGCAACCAATTTTATGTGTGTGCTACCTAAGCTCCAGAATTTACTTTCAGTAACAACGCATTCTCTACATAGTGGAACATTAGAATTTGCAGTACTAAAGCAAGTCAATGGCTGTTCCATTCAAAATGGTACCAGGTAGGATCCTCAATTCAGCTTGCATTGGTGTATTCCATGGCACTGAACACTCTACATGCAATATCTACGCAGTTCCCAATCACATGGAGTAGTTATGTACACAACCTTACCACAAAATGCATTGAATAGAAAGTAAAGCATTGAACACAATGGAGTGTCAAGTACAATTTCGCTGAAAACTAGTATGTGCTAACATGATGTAAACCTTATTATTATACACACCATATGATTTAGAATCGTCTGCAACCAATTTTATGTGTGTGCTACCTAAGCTCCAGAATTTACTTTCAATAACAACACATTCTCTACATAGTGGAACATTAGAGTTTGCAGTACTAAAACAAGTCAATGGCTGTTCCATTCCAAATGGTACCAGCTAGGTTCCTATATTCAGCTTGCATTGGTGTATTCAATGGCACTGAGCACTCTACATGCAATATCTGCACAGCTCGAAATCACACTGTTATGTACACAACCTTACCACGAAATGCATTGAATAGAAGGAAAAGCATTGAACACAATGGAGTGTCAAGTACAATTTTGCTGAAAACTAGTATGTGCTAACATGATGTAAACCTTATTATTATACTCACTATATGTTTTAGAATAGTCTGCAACCAATTTCATGACTGTGCTACCTAAGCTCCAGAATTTACTTTCAGTAACAACGCATTCTCTACATAGTGGAACATCAGAGGGTACAGTACTAAAGCACTTCAATGGCTGTTCCATTCAAAATGGTACCAGGTAGGATCCTCAATTCAGCTTGCATTGGTGTATTCCATGGCACTGAGCACTCTACATGCAATATCTATACAGTTCCAAATCACCCTGAGTAGTTATGTACACAACCTTACCACAAAATGCATTGAATAGAAAGTAAAGCATTCAACACAATGGAGTGTCAAGTAAAATTTCGCTGAAAACTAGTATGTGCTAACATGATGTAAACCTTATTATTATACTCACCATATGATTCAGCATCGTCTGCAACCAATTTTATGTGCGTGCTACCTAATCTCCAGAATTTACTTTCAGTAACAACACATTCTCAACATAGAGGAACATTAGAGTTTGCAGTACTAAAGCAAGTCAATGGCTGTTCCATTCCAAATGGTGCCAGGTAGGTTCCTATATTCAGCTTGCAGTGGTGTATTCCATGGCACTGAGCATTCTACATGCAATGTCTACACTGTTCCACATCACCCTGAGTAGTTATGTACACAACCTTACCACAAAATGCATTGAATAGAAAGTAAAGCATTCAACAGAATGGAGTGCCAAGTAAAATTTTTCTAAAAACAGCTATTTGCTAACATGATGTAAACCTTATTATTATACTCACCATATGTTTTAGAATAGTCTGCAACCAATTTCATGACTGTGCTACCTAAGCTCCAGAATTTACTTTCAGTAACAACACATTCTCTACATAGTGGAACATTAGAGTTTGCAGTACTAAAGCAAGTCAATGGCTGTTCCATTCCAAATGGTACCAGGTAGGTTCCTCAATTCAGCTTGCATTGGTGTATTCCATGGCACTGAGCACTCTACATGCAATATTTGCATAGTTCCAAATCACACTAAGTAGTTATGTACACAACCTTACCAAGAAATGCATTGAATAGAAAGTAAAGCATTGAACACCATGGAGTGTCAAGTACAATTTCGCTGAAAACTAGTATGTGCTAACATGATGTAAACCTTATTATTATACTCACCATATGATTTAGAATCGTCTGCAACCAATTTTCTGTGTGTGCTACCTAAGATCCATAATTTACTTTCAGTAACAACTCATTCTCTACATAGTGGAACATTAGAGTTTGCAGTACTAAAGCAAGTCAATGGCTGTTCCATTCCAAAATCTACCAGGTAAGTTCTTGAATTCAGCTTGCATTGGTGTATTCCATTGCACTGAGCACTCTTAATGCAATATCTATACAGTTCTAAATCACCCGGAGTAGTTATGTACACAACCTTACCACAAAATGCATTGAATACAAAAGCATTCAACACAATGGAGTATCAAGTACAATTTTGCTGAAAACAGCTTTTTGCTACATGATGTAAACCTTATTATTATACTCACCATATGAATCAGAATCGTCTGCAACCAATTTTATGTGTCTGCTACCTAATCTCCATAATTTACTTTCAGTAACTACACATTCTCTACATAGTGGAACTTTAGAGTTTGCAGTACTAAAGCAAGACAATGGCTGTTCCATTCCAAATGGTACCAGGTTGGTTCCTATATTCAGCTTGCATTGGTGTATTCCATGGCACTGAGCATTCTACATGCAATGTCTACACTGTTCCAAATCACCCTGAGTAGTTATGTACACAACCTTACCACAAAATGCATTGAATAGGAAGTAAAGCATTCAACACAATGGAGTGCCAAGTAAAATTTTTCTAAAAACAGCTTTTTGCTACATGATGTAAACCTTATTATTATACTCACCATATGTTTTAGAATAGTCTGCAACCAATTTCATGACTGTGCTACCTAAGCTCCAGAATTTACCTTCAGTAACAACGCATTCTCTACATAGTGGAACATTAGAGTTTGCAGTACTAAAGCAAGTCAATGGCTATTCCATTCAAAATGGTACCAGGTAGGATCCTCAATTCAGCTTGCATTGGTGTATTCCATGGCACTGAGCACTTTACATGCAATATCTACACTGTTCCAAATCACCCTAAGTAGTTATGTACGCAACCTTCCCACAAAATGCATTGAATAGAAAGTAAAGCATTGAACACAATGGAGTGTCAAGTACAATTTCGCTGAAAACTAGTATGTGCTAACATGATGTAAACCTTATTATTATACACACCATATGATTTAGAATCGTCTGCAACCAATTTTATGTGTGTGCTACCTAAGCTCCAGAATTTACTTTCAGTAACAACGCATTCTCTACATAGTGGAACATTAGAATTTGCAGTACTAAAGCAAGTCAATGGCTGTTCCATTCAAAATGGTACCAGGTAGGATCCTCAATTCAGCTTGCATTGGTGTATTCCATGGCACTGAGCACTCTACATGCAATATCTACACTGTTCCAAATCACCCTGAGTAGTTATGTACACAACCTTACCACAAAATGCATTGAATAGAAAGTAAAGCATTGAACACAATGGAGTGTCAAGTACAATTTCGCTGAAAACTAGTATGTGCTAACATGATGTAAACCTTATTATTATACTCACTATATGTTTTAGAATAGTCTGCAACCAATTTCATGACTGTGCTACCTAAGCTCCAGAATTTACTTTCAGTAACAACGCATTCTCTACATAGTGGAACATCAGAGGGTACAGTACTAAAGCACTTCAATGGCTGTTCCATTCAAAATGGTACCAGGTAGGATCCTCAATTCAGCTTGCATTGGTGTATTCCATGGCACCGAGCACTCTACATGCAATATCTATACAGTTCCAAATCACCCTGAGTAGTTATGTACACACCCTTACCACAAAATGCATTGAATAGAAAGTAAAGCATTCAACACAATGGAGTGTCAAGTAAAATTTCGCTGAAAACTAGTATGTGCTAACATGATGTAAACCTTATTATTATACTCACCATATGATTCAGCATCGTCTGCAACCAATTTTATGTGCGTGCTACCTAATCTCCAGAATTTACTTTCAGTAACAACACATTCTCAACATAGAGGAACATTAGAGTTTGCAGTACTAAAGCAAGTCAATGGCTGTTCCATTCCAAATGGTGCCAGGTAGGTTCCTATATTCAGCTTGCAGTGGTGTATTCCATAGCACTGAGCACTCTACATGCAATATTTGCATAGTTCCATATCACACTGAGTAGTTATCTACACAACCTTACCAAGAAATGCATTGAATAGAAAGTAAAGATTTAAAAACCATGGAGGGTCAAGTACAATTTCGCTGAAAACTAGTATGAGCTAACAGGATGTAAACCTTATTATTATACTCACCATATGATTTAGAATCGTCTGCAACCAATTTTCTGTGTGTGCTACCTAAGATCCAGAATTTACTTTCAGTAACAACACATTCTCTACATAGTGGAACATTAGAGTTTGCAGTAATAAGCAAGTCAATGGCTGTTCCATTCCAAAATCTACCAGGTAAGTTCTTGAATTCAGCTTGCATTGGCGTATTCCATTGCACTGAGCACTCTTAATGCAATATCTATACAGTTCTAAATGACCCTGAGTAGTTATGTACACAACCTTACCACAAAATGCATTGAATACAAAAGCATTCAACACAATGGAGTGTCAAGTACAATTTTGCTGAAAACTAGTATGTGCTAACATGATGTAAACATTATTATTATACTCACCATATGATTCAGAATCGTCTGCAACCAACTTTATGTGTGTACTACCTAATCTCCAGAATTTACTTTCAGTAACAACACATTCTCTACATAGTGGAACATTAGAGTTTGCAGTAATAAGCAAGTCAATGGCTGTTCCATTCCAAAATCTACCAGGTAAGTTCTTGAATTCAGCTTGCATTGGTGTATTCCATTGCACTGAGCACTCTTAATGCAATATCTATACAGTTCTAAATGACCCTGAGTAGTTATGTACACAACCTTACCACAAAATGCATTGAATACAAAAGCATTCAACACAATGGAGTGTCAAGTACAATTTTGCTGAAAACTAGTATGTGCTAACATGATGTAAACATTATTCTTATACTCACCATATGATTCAGAATCGTCTGCAACCAATTTTATGTGTGTACTACCTAATCTCCAGAATTTACTTTCAGTAACAACACATTCTCTACATAGTGGAACATTAGAGTTTGCAGTACTAAAGCAAGTCAATGGCTGTTCCATCCCAAATACTACCAGGTAAGTTCCTGAATTCAAATTGCATTGTAGTATTCCTTGGCACTGATCATTCTACAAGCAATATCTATACTGTTCCAAATCACCCTGAGTAGTTATGTACACAACCTTACCACAAAATGCATTGAATAGAAAGTAAAGCATTCAACACAATGGAGTGCCAAGTACAATTTTGCTAAAATCAGCTATTTGCTATCATAATGTAAACCTTATTATTATACTCACCATATGTTTTAGAATAGTATGCAAGAAATTTTATGAGTCTGCTACCTAAGCTCCAGAATTTACTTTCAGTAACAACGCATTTTCTGTATAGTGCAACATTAGAGTTTGCAGTACTAAAGCAAGTCAATGGCTGTTCCATTCCAAATGGTAACAGGTAGGTTCCTCAATTCAGCTTGCATTGGTGTATTCCATGGCACTGAGCACTCTACATGCAATATTTGCATAGTTCCAAATCACACTGAGTAGTTATGTACACAACCTTACGAAGAAATGCATTGAATAGAAAGTAAAGCATTGAACACCATGGAGTGTCAAGTACAATTTCGCTGAAAACTAGTATGTGCTAACATGATGTAAACCTTATTATTATACTCACCATATGATTTAGAATCGTCTGCAACCAATTTTCTGTGTGTGCTACCTAAGATCCAGAATTTACTTTCAGTAACAACACATTCTCTACATAGTGGAACATTAGAGTTTGCAGTACTAAAGCAAGTCAATGGCTGTTCCATTCCAAAATCTACCAGGTAAGTTCTTGAATTCAGCTTGCATTGGTGTATTCCATTGCACTGAGCACTCTTAATGCAATATCTATACAGTTCTAAATCACCCTGAGTAGTTATGTACACAACCTTACCTCAAAATGCATTGAATACAAAAGCATTTAACAGAATGGAGTGTCAAGTACAATTTTGCTGAAAACTAGTATGTGCTAACATGATGTAAACCTTATTATTATACTCACCATATGATTCAGAATCGTCTGCAACCAATTTTATGTGTCTGCTACCTAATCTCCATAATTGACTTTCAGTAACTACACACTCTCTACATAGTGGAACTTTAGAGTTTGCAGTACTAAAGCAAGTCAATGGCTGTTCCATTCCAAATACTACCAGGTAAGTTCCTGAATTCAACTTGCATTGTAGTATTCCTTGGCACTGAGCATTCTACAAGCAATATCTATACTGTTCCAAATCACCCTGAGTAGTTATGTACACAACCTTACCACAAAATGCATTGAATAAAAAGTAAAGCATTCAATACAATGGAGTGCCAAGTACAATTTTGCTAAAATCAGCTGTTTGCTATCATAATGTAAACCTTATTATTATACTCACCATATGTTTTAGAATAGTCTGCAACCAATTTTATGAGTCTGCTACCTAAGCTCCAGAATTTACTTTCAGTAACAACGCATTTTCTGTATAGTGCAACATTAGAGTTTGCAGTACTAAAGCAAGTCAATGGCTGTTACATTCCAAATGGTACCAGGTAGGTTCCTATATTCAGCTTGCATTGGTGTATTCCATGGCACTGAGCATTCTACATGCAATGTCTACACTGTTCCAAATCACCCTGAGTAGTTATGTACACAACATTACCACAAAATGCATTGAATAGAAAGTAAAGCATTCAACACAATGGAGTGCCAAGTAAAATTTTTCTAAAAACAGCTATTTGCTAATATGATGTAAACCTTATTATTATACTCACCATATGTTTTAGAATAGTCTGCAACCAATTTCATGACTGTACTACCTAATCTCCAGAATTTACTTTCAGTAACAACGCATTCTCTACATAGTGGAACATTAGAGTTTGCAGTACTAAAGCAAGTCAATGGCTGTTCCATTCAAAATGGTACCAGATAGGATCCTCAATTCAGCTTGCATTGGTGTATTCCATGGCACTGAGCACTCTACATGCAATATCTATACTGTTCCAATTCACCCTGAGTAGTTATGTACACAACCTTACCACAAAATGCATTGAATAGAAAGTAAAGCATTCAACACAATGGAGTGCCAAGTACAATTTTGCTAAAATCAGCTATTTGCTATCATAATGCAAACCTTATTATTATACTCACCATATGTTTTAGAATAGTCTGCAACCAATTTCATGACTGTGCTACCTAAGCTCCAGAATTTACTTTCAGTAACAACGCATTCTCTACATAGTGGAACATCAGAGGGTACAGTACTAAAGCACTTCAATGGCTGTTCCATTCAAAATGGTACCAGGTAGGATCCGCAATTCAGCTTGCATTGGTGTATTCCATGGCACCGAGCACTCTACATGCAATATCTATACAGTTCCAAATCACCCTGAGTAGTTATGTACACACCCTTACCACAAAATGCATTGAATAGAAAGTAAAGCATTCAACACAATGGAGTGTCAAGTAAAATTTCGCTGAAAACTAGTATGTGCTAACATGATGTAAACCTTATTATTATACTCACCATATGATTCAGCATCGTCTGCAACCAATTTTATGTGCGTGCTACCTAATCTCCAGAATTTACTTTCAGTAACAACACATTCTCAACATAGAGGAACATTAGAGTTTGCAGTACTAAAGCAAGTCAATGGCTGTTCCATTCCAAATGGTGCCAGGTAGGTTCCTATATTCAGCTTGCAGTGGTGTATTCCATGGCACTGAGCATTCTACATGCAATGTCTACACTGTTCCAAATCACCCTGAGTAGTTATGTACACAACCTTACCACAAAATGCATTGAATAGAAAGTAAAGCATTCAACACAAGGGAGTGCCAAGTAAAATTTTTCTAAAAACAGCTATTTGCTAACATGATGTAAACCTTATTATTATACTCACCATATGTTTTATAATAGTCTGCAACCAATTTCATGACTGTGCTACCTAAGCTCCAGAATTTACTTTCAGTAACAACGCATTCTCTACATAGTGGAACATCAGAGTTTGCAGTACTAAAGCAAGTCAATGGCTGTTCCATTCCAAATGGTACCAGGTAGGTTCCTCATTTCAGCTTGCATTGGTGTATTCCATAGCACTGAGCACTCTACATGCAATATTTGCATAGTTCCATATCACACTGAGTAGTTATCTACACAACCTTACCAAGAAATGCATTGAATAGAAAGTAAAGATTTAAAAACCATGGAGTGTCAAGTACAATTTCGCTGAAAACTAGTATGAGCTAACAGGATGTAAACCTTATTATTATACTCAACATATGATTTAGAATCGTCTGCAACCAATTTTCTGTGTGTGCTACCTAAGATCCAGAATTTACTTTCAGTAACAACACATTCTCTACATAGTGGAACATTAGAGTTTGCAGTAATAAGCAAGTCAATGGCTGTTCCATTCCAAAATCTACCAGGTAAGTTCTTGAATTCAGCTTGCATTGGTGTATTCCATTGCACTGAGCACTCTTAATGCAATATCTATACAGTTCTAAATGACCCTGAGTAGTTATGTACACAACCTTACCACAAAATGCATTGAATACAAAAGCATTCAACACAATGGAGTGTCAAGTACAATTTTGCTGAAAACTAGTATGTGCTAACATGATGTAAACATTATTCTTATACTCACCATATGATTCAGAATCGTCTGCAACCAATTTTATGTGTGTACTACCTAATCTCCAGAATTTACTTTCAGTAACAACACATTCTCTACATAGTGGAACATTAGAGTTTGCAGTAATAAGCAAGTCAATGGCTGTTCCATTCCAAAATCTACCAGGTAAGTTCTTGAATTCAGCTTGCATTGGTGTATTCCATTGCACTGAGCACTCTTAATGCAATATCTATACAGTTCTAAATCACCCTGAGTAGTTATGTACACAACCTTACCTCAAAATGCATTGAATACAAAAGCATTTAACAGAATGGAGTGTCAAGTACAATTTTGCTGAAAACTAGTATGTGCTAACATGATGTAAACCTTATTATTATACTCACCATATGATTCAGAATCGTCTGCAACCAATTTTATGTGTCTGCTACCTAATCTCCATAATTGACTTTCAGTAACTACACACTCTCTACATAGTGGAACTTTAGAGTTTGCAGTACTAAAGCAAGTCAATGGCTGTTCCATTCCAAATACTACCAGGTAAGTTCCTGAATTCAACTTGCATTGTAGTATTCCTTGGCACTGAGCATTCTACAAGCAATATCTATACTGTTCCAAATCACCCTGAGTAGTTATGTACACAACCTTACCACAAAATGCATTGAATAAAAAGTAAAGCATTCAATACAATGGAGTGCCAAGTACAATTTTGCTAAAATCAGCTGTTTGCTATCATAATGTAAACCTTATTATTATACTCACCATATGTTTTAGAATAGTCTGCAACCAATTTTATGAGTCTGCTACCTAAGCTCCAGAATTTACTTTCAGTAACAACGCATTTTCTGTATAGTGCAACATTAGAGTTTGCAGTACTAAAGCAAGTCAATGGCTGTTACATTCCAAATGGTACCAGGTAGGTTCCTATATTCAGCTTGCATTGGTGTATTCCATGGCACTGAGCATTCTACATGCAATGTCTACACTGTTCCAAATCACCCTGAGTAGTTATGTACACAACATTACCACAAAATGCATTGAATAGAAAGTAAAGCATTCAACACAATGGAGTGCCAAGTAAAATTTTTCTAAAAACAGCTATTTGCTAATATGATGTAAACCTTATTATTATACTCACCATATGTTTTAGAATAGTCTGCAACCAATTTCATGACTGTACTACCTAATCTCCAGAATTTACTTTCAGTAACAACGCATTCTCTACATAGTGGAACATTAGAGTTTGCAGTACTAAAGCAAGTCAATGGCTGTTCCATTCAAAATGGTACCAGATAGGATCCTCAATTCAGCTTGCATTGGTGTATTCCATGGCACTGAGCACTCTACATGCAATATCTATACTGTTCCAATTCACCCTGAGTAGTTATGTACACAACCTTACCACAAAATGCATTGAATAGAAAGTAAAGCATTCAACACAATGGAGTGCCAAGTACAATTTTGCTAAAATCAGCTATTTGCTATCATAATGCAAACCTTATTATTATACTCACCATATGTTTTAGAATAGTCTGCAACCAATTTCATGACTGTGCTACCTAAGCTCCAGAATTTACTTTCAGTAACAACGCATTCTCTACATAGTGGAACATCAGAGGGTACAGTACTAAAGCACTTCAATGGCTGTTCCATTCAAAATGGTACCAGGTAGGATCCGCAATTCAGCTTGCATTGGTGTATTCCATGGCACCGAGCACTCTACATGCAATATCTATACAGTTCCAAATCACCCTGAGTAGTTATGTACACACCCTTACCACAAAATGCATTGAATAGAAAGTAAAGCATTCAACACAATGGAGTGTCAAGTAAAATTTCGCTGAAAACTAGTATGTGCTAACATGATGTAAACCTTATTATTATACTCACCATATGATTCAGCATCGTCTGCAACCAATTTTATGTGCGTGCTACCTAATCTCCAGAATTTACTTTCAGTAACAACACATTCTCAACATAGAGGAACATTAGAGTTTGCAGTACTAAAGCAAGTCAATGGCTGTTCCATTCCAAATGGTGCCAGGTAGGTTCCTATATTCAGCTTGCAGTGGTGTATTCCATGGCACTGAGCATTCTACATGCAATGTCTACACTGTTCCAAATCACCCTGAGTAGTTATGTACACAACCTTACCACAAAATGCATTGAATAGAAAGTAAAGCATTCAACACAAGGGAGTGCCAAGTAAAATTTTTCTAAAAACAGCTATTTGCTAACATGATGTAAACCTTATTATTATACTCACCATATGTTTTATAATAGTCTGCAACCAATTTCATGACTGTGCTACCTAAGCTCCAGAATTTACTTTCAGTAACAACGCATTCTCTACATAGTGGAACATCAGAGTTTGCAGTACTAAAGCAAGTCAATGGCTGTTCCATTCCAAATGGTACCAGGTAGGTTCCTCATTTCAGCTTGCATTGGTGTATTCCATAGCACTGAGCACTCTACATGCAATATTTGCATAGTTCCATATCACACTGAGTAGTTATCTACACAACCTTACCAAGAAATGCATTGAATAGAAAGTAAAGATTTAAAAACCATGGAGTGTCAAGTACAATTTCGCTGAAAACTAGTATGAGCTAACAGGATGTAAACCTTATTATTATACTCAACATATGATTTAGAATCGTCTGCAACCAATTTTCTGTGTGTGCTACCTAAGATCCAGAATTTACTTTCAGTAACAACACATTCTCTACATAGTGGAACATTAGAGTTTGCAGTACTAAAGCAAGTCAATGGCTGTTCCATTCCAAAATCTACCAGGTAAGTTCTTGAATTCAGCTTGCATTGGTGTATTCCATTGCACTGAGCACTCTTAATGCAATATCTATACAGTTCTAAATCACCCTGAGTAGTTATGTACACAACCTTACCTCAAAATGCATTGAATACAAAAGCATTTAACAGAATGGAGTGTCAAGTACAATTTTGCTGAAAACTAGTATGTGCTAACATGATGTAAACCTTATTATTATACTCACCATATGATTCAGAATCGTCTGCAACCAATTTTATGTGTCTGCTACCTAATCTCCATAATTGACTTTCAGTAACTACACACTCTCTACATAGTGGAACTTTAGAGTTTGCAGTACTAAAGCAAGTCAATGGCTGTTCCATTCCAAATACTACCAGGTAAGTTCCTGAATTCAACTTGCATTGTAGTATTCCTTGGCACTGAGCATTCTACAAGCAATATCTATACTGTTCCAAATCACCCTGAGTAGTTATGTACACAACCTTACCACAAAATGCATTGAATAAAAAGTAAAGCATTCAATACAATGGAGTGCCAAGTACAATTTTGCTAAAATCAGCTGTTTGCTATCATAATGTAAACCTTATTATTATACTCACCATATGTTTTAGAATAGTCTGCAACCAATTTTATGAGTCTGCTACCTAAGCTCCAGAATTTACTTTCAGTAACAACGCATTTTCTGTATAGTGCAACATTAGAGTTTGCAGTACTAAAGCAAGTCAATGGCTGTTACATTCCAAATGGTACCAGGTAGGTTCCTATATTCAGCTTGCATTGGTGTATTCCATGGCACTGAGCATTCTACATGCAATGTCTACACTGTTCCAAATCACCCTGAGTAGTTATGTACACAACATTACCACAAAATGCATTGAATAGAAAGTAAAGCATTCAACACAATGGAGTGCCAAGTAAAATTTTTCTAAAAACAGCTATTTGCTAATATGATGTAAACCTTATTATTATACTCACCATATGTTTTAGAATAGTCTGCAACCAATTTCATGACTGTACTACCTAATCTCCAGAATTTACTTTCAGTAACAACGCATTCTCTACATAGTGGAACATTAGAGTTTGCAGTACTAAAGCAAGTCAATGGCTGTTCCATTCAAAATGGTACCAGATAGGATCCTCAATTCAGCTTGCATTGGTGTATTCCATGGCACTGAGCACTCTACATGCAATATCTATACTGTTCCAATTCACCCTGAGTAGTTATGTACACAACCTTACCACAAAATGCATTGAATAGAAAGTAAAGCATTCAACACAATGGAGTGCCAAGTACAATTTTGCTAAAATCAGCTATTTGCTATCATAATGCAAACCTTATTATTATACTCACCATATGTTTTAGAATAGTCTGCAACCAATTTCATGACTGTGCTACCTAAGCTCCAGAATTTACTTTCAGTAACAACGCATTCTCTACATAGTGGAACATCAGAGGGTACAGTACTAAAGCACTTCAATGGCTGTTCCATTCAAAATGGTACCAGGTAGGATCCTCAATTCAGCTTGCATTGGTGTATTCCATGGCACCGAGCACTCTACATGCAATATCTATACAGTTCCAAATCACCCTGAGTAGTTATGTACACACCCTTACCACAAAATGCATTGAATAGAAAGTAAAGCATTCAACACAATGGAGTGTCAAGTAAAATTTCGCTGAAAACTAGTATGTGCTAACATGATGTAAACCTTATTATTATACTCACCATATGATTCAGCATCGTCTGCAACCAATTTTATGTGCGTGCTACCTAATCTCCAGAATTTACTTTCAGTAACAACACATTCTCAACATAGAGGAACATTAGAGTTTGCAGTACTAAAGCAAGTCAATGGCTGTTCCATTCCAAATGGTGCCAGGTAGGTTCCTATATTCAGCTTGCAGTGGTGTATTCCATGGCACTGAGCATTCTACATGCAATGTCTACACTGTTCCAAATCACCCTGAGTAGTTATGTACACAACCTTACCACAAAATGCATTGAATAGAAAGTAAAGCATTCAACACAAGGGAGTGCCAAGTAAAATTTTTCTAAAAACAGCTATTTGCTAACATGATGTAAACCTTATTATTATACTCACCATATGTTTTATAATAGTCTGCAACCAATTTCATGACTGTGCTACCTAAGCTCCAGAATTTACTTTCAGTAACAACGCATTCTCTACATAGTGGAACATCAGAGTTTGCAGTACTAAAGCAAGTCAATGGCTGTTCCATTCCAAATGGTACCAGGTAGGTTCCTCATTTCAGCTTGCATTGGTGTATTCCATAGCACTGAGCACTCTACATGCAATATTTGCATAGTTCCATATCACACTGAGTAGTTATCTACACAACCTTACCAAGAAATGCATTGAATAGAAAGTAAAGATTTAAAAACCATGGAGTGTCAAGTACAATTTCGCTGAAAACTAGTATGAGCTAACAGGATGTAAACCTTATTATTATACTCAACATATGATTTAGAATCGTCTGCAACCAATTTTCTGTGTGTGCTACCTAAGATCCAGAATTTACTTTCAGTAACAACACATTCTCTACATAGTGGAACATTAGAGTTTGCAGTAATAAGCAAGTCAATGGCTGTTCCATTCCAAAATCTACCAGGTAAGTTCTTGAATTCAGCTTGCATTGGTGTATTCCATTGCACTGAGCACTCTTAATGCAATATCTATACAGTTCTAAATGACCCTGAGTAGTTATGTACACAACCTTACCACAAAATGCATTGAATACAAAAGCATTCAACACAATGGAGTGTCAAGTACAATTTTGCTGAAAACTAGTATGTGCTAACATGATGTAAACATTATTCTTATACTCACCATATGATTCAGAATCGTCTGCAACCAATTTTATGTGTGTACTACCTAATCTCCAGAATTTACTTTCAGTAACAACACATTCTCTACATAGTGGAACATTAGAGTTTGCAGTAATAAGCAAGTCAATGGCTGTTCCATTCCAAAATCTACCAGGTAAGTTCTTGAATTCAGCTTGCATTGGTGTATTCCATTGCACTGAGCACTCTTAATGCAATATCTATACAGTTCTAAATCACCCTGAGTAGTTATGTACACAACCTTACCTCAAAATGCATTGAATACAAAAGCATTTAACAGAATGGAGTGTCAAGTACAATTTTGCTGAAAACTAGTATGTGCTAACATGATGTAAACCTTATTATTATACTCACCATATGATTCAGAATCGTCTGCAACCAATTTTATGTGTCTGCTACCTAATCTCCATAATTGACTTTCAGTAACTACACACTCTCTACATAGTGGAACTTTAGAGTTTGCAGTACTAAAGCAAGTCAATGGCTGTTCCATTCCAAATACTACCAGGTAAGTTCCTGAATTCAACTTGCATTGTAGTATTCCTTGGCACTGAGCATTCTACAAGCAATATCTATACTGTTCCAAATCACCCTGAGTAGTTATGTACACAACCTTACCACAAAATGCATTGAATAAAAAGTAAAGCATTCAATACAATGGAGTGCCAAGTACAATTTTGCTAAAATCAGCTGTTTGCTATCATAATGTAAACCTTATTATTATACTCACCATATGTTTTAGAATAGTCTGCAACCAATTTTATGAGTCTGCTACCTAAGCTCCAGAATTTACTTTCAGTAACAACGCATTTTCTGTATAGTGCAACATTAGAGTTTGCAGTACTAAAGCAAGTCAATGGCTGTTACATTCCAAATGGTACCAGGTAGGTTCCTATATTCAGCTTGCATTGGTGTATTCCATGGCACTGAGCATTCTACATGCAATGTCTACACTGTTCCAAATCACCCTGAGTAGTTATGTACACAACATTACCACAAAATGCATTGAATAGAAAGTAAAGCATTCAACACAATGGAGTGCCAAGTAAAATTTTTCTAAAAACAGCTATTTGCTAATATGATGTAAACCTTATTATTATACTCACCATATGTTTTAGAATAGTCTGCAACCAATTTCATGACTGTACTACCTAATCTCCAGAATTTACTTTCAGTAACAACGCATTCTCTACATAGTGGAACATTAGAGTTTGCAGTACTAAAGCAAGTCAATGGCTGTTCGATTCAAAATGGTACCAGATAGGATCCTCAATTCAGCTTGCATTGGTGTATTCCATGGCACTGAGCACTCTACATGCAATATCTATACTGTTCCAATTCACCCTGAGTAGTTATGTACACAACCTTACCACAAAATGCATTGAATAGAAAGTAAAGCATTCAACACAATGGAGTGCCAAGTACAATTTTGCTAAAATCAGCTATTTGCTATCATAATGCAAACCTTATTATTATACTCACCATATGTTTTAGAATAGTCTGCAACCAATTTCATGACTGTGCTACCTAAGCTCCAGAATTTACTTTCAGTAACAACGCATTCTCTACATAGTGGAACATCAGAGGGTACAGTACTAAAGCACTTCAATGGCTGTTCCATTCAAAATGGTACCAGGTAGGATCCTCAATTCAGCTTGCATTGGTGTATTCCATGGCACCGAGCACTCTACATGCAATATCTATACAGTTCCAAATCACCCTGAGTAGTTATGTACACACCCTTACCACAAAATGCATTGAATAGAAAGTAAAGCATTCAACACAATGGAGTGTCAAGTAAAATTTCGCTGAAAACTAGTATGTGCTAACATGATGTAAACCTTATTATTATACTCACCATATGATTCAGCATCGTCTGCAACCAATTTTATGTGCGTGCTACCTAATCTCCAGAATTTACTTTCAGTAACAACACATTCTCAACATAGAGGAACATTAGAGTTTGCAGTACTAAAGCAAGTCAATGGCTGTTCCATTCCAAATGGTGCCAGGTAGGTTCCTATATTCAGCTTGCAGTGGTGTATTCCATGGCACTGAGCATTCTACATGCAATGTCTACACTGTTCCAAATCACCCTGAGTAGTTATGTACACAACCTTACCACAAAATGCATTGAATAGAAAGTAAAGCATTCAACACAAGGGAGTGCCAAGTAAAATTTTTCTAAAAACAGCTATTTGCTAACATGATGTAAACCTTATTATTATACTCACCATATGTTTTATAATAGTCTGCAACCAATTTCATGACTGTGCTACCTAAGCTCCAGAATTTACTTTCAGTAACAACGCATTCTCTACATAGTGGAACATCAGAGTTTGCAGTACTAAAGCAAGTCAATGGCTGTTCCATTCCAAATGGTACCAGGTAGGTTCCTCATTTCAGCTTGCATTGGTGTATTCCATAGCACTGAGCACTCTACATGCAATATTTGCATAGTTCCATATCACACTGAGTAGTTATCTACACAACCTTACCAAGAAATGCATTGAATAGAAAGTAAAGATTTAAAAACCATGGAGTGTCAAGTACAATTTCGCTGAAAACTAGTATGAGCTAACAGGATGTAAACCTTATTATTATACTCAACATATGATTTAGAATCGTCTGCAACCAATTTTCTGTGTGTGCTACCTAAGATCCAGAATTTACTTTCAGTAACAACACATTCTCTACATAGTGGAACATTAGAGTTTGCAGTAATAAGCAAGTCAATGGCTGTTCCATTCCAAAATCTACCAGGTAAGTTCTTGAATTCAGCTTGCATTGGTGTATTCCATTGCACTGAGCACTCTTAATGCAATATCTATACAGTTCTAAATGACCCTGAGTAGTTATGTACACAACCTTACCACAAAATGCATTGAATACAAAAGCATTCAACACAATGGAGTGTCAAGTACAATTTTGCTGAAAACTAGTATGTGCTAACATGATGTAAACATTATTCTTATACTCACCATATGATTCAGAATCGTCTGCAACCAATTTTATGTGTGTACTACCTAATCTCCAGAATTTACTTTCAGTAACAACACATTCTCTACATAGTGGAACATTAGAGTTTGCAGTACTAAAGCAAGTCAATGGCTGTTCCATCCCAAATACTACCAGGTAAGTTCCTGAATTCAAATTGCATTGTAGTATTCCTTGGCACTGATCATTCTACAAGCAATATCTATACTGTTCCAAATCACCCTGAGTAGTTATGTACACAACCTTACCACAAAATGCATTGAATAGAAAGTAAAGCATTCAACACAATGGAGTGCCAAGTACAATTTTGCTAAAATCAGCTATTTGCTATCATAATGTAAACCTTATTATTATACTCACCATATGTTTTAGAATAGTATGCAAGAAATTTTATGAGTCTGCTACCTAAGCTCCAGAATTTACTTTCAGTAACAACGCATTTTCTGTATAGTGCAACATTAGAGTTTGCAGTACTAAAGCAAGTCAATGGCTGTTCCATTCCAAATGGTAACAGGTAGGTTCCTCAATTCAGCTTGCATTGGTGTATTCCATGGCACTGAGCACTCTACATGCAATATTTGCATAGTTCCAAATCACACTGAGTAGTTATGTACACAACCTTACGAAGAAATGCATTGAATAGAAAGTAAAGCATTGAACACCATGGAGTGTCAAGTACAATTTCGCTGAAAACTAGTATGTGCTAACATGATGTAAACCTTATTATTATACTCACCATATGATTTAGAATCGTCTGCAACCAATTTTCTGTGTGTGCTACCTAAGATCCAGAATTTACTTTCAGTAACAACACATTCTCTACATAGTGGAACATTAGAGTTTGCAGTACTAAAGCAAGTCAATGGCTGTTCCATTCCAAAATCTACCAGGTAAGTTCTTGAATTCAGCTTGCATTGGTGTATTCCATTGCACTGAGCACTCTTAATGCAATATCTATACAGTTCTAAATCACCCTGAGTAGTTATGTACACAACCTTACCTCAAAATGCATTGAATACAAAAGCATTTAACAGAATGGAGTGTCAAGTACAATTTTGCTGAAAACTAGTATGTGCTAACATGATGTAAACCTTATTATTATACTCACCATATGATTCAGAATCGTCTGCAACCAATTTTATGTGTCTGCTACCTAATCTCCATAATTGACTTTCAGTAACTACACACTCTCTACATAGTGGAACTTTAGAGTTTGCAGTACTAAAGCAAGTCAATGGCTGTTCCATTCCAAATACTACCAGGTAAGTTCCTGAATTCAACTTGCATTGTAGTATTCCTTGGCACTGAGCATTCTACAAGCAATATCTATACTGTTCCAAATCACCCTGAGTAGTTATGTACACAACCTTACCACAAAATGCATTGAATAAAAAGTAAAGCATTCAATACAATGGAGTGCCAAGTACAATTTTGCTAAAATCAGCTGTTTGCTATCATAATGTAAACCTTATTATTATACTCACCATATGTTTTAGAATAGTCTGCAACCAATTTTATGAGTCTGCTACCTAAGCTCCAGAATTTACTTTCAGTAACAACGCATTTTCTGTATAGTGCAACATTAGAGTTTGCAGTACTAAAGCAAGTCAATGGCTGTTACATTCCAAATGGTACCAGGTAGGTTCCTATATTCAGCTTGCATTGGTGTATTCCATGGCACTGAGCATTCTACATGCAATGTCTACACTGTTCCAAATCACCCTGAGTAGTTATGTACACAACATTACCACAAAATGCATTGAATAGAAAGTAAAGCATTCAACACAATGGAGTGCCAAGTAAAATTTTTCTAAAAACAGCTATTTGCTAATATGATGTAAACCTTATTATTATACTCACCATATGTTTTAGAATAGTCTGCAACCAATTTCATGACTGTACTACCTAATCTCCAGAATTTACTTTCAGTAACAACGCATTCTCTACATAGTGGAACATTAGAGTTTGCAGTACTAAAGCAAGTCAATGGCTGTTCCATTCAAAATGGTACCAGATAGGATCCTCAATTCAGCTTGCATTGGTGTATTCCATGGCACTGAGCACTCTACATGCAATATCTATACTGTTCCAATTCACCCTGAGTAGTTATGTACACAACCTTACCACAAAATGCATTGAATAGAAAGTAAAGCATTCAACACAATGGAGTGCCAAGTACAATTTTGCTAAAATCAGCTATTTGCTATCATAATGCAAACCTTATTATTATACTCACCATATGTTTTAGAATAGTCTGCAACCAATTTTATGAGTCTGCTACCTAAGCTCCAGAATTTACTATCAGTAACAACGCATTTTCTGTATAGTGCAACATTAGAGTTTGCAGTACTAAAGCAAGTCAATGGCTGTTCCATTCCAAATGGTAACAGGTAGGTTCCTCAATTCAGCTTGCATTGGTGTATTCCATGGCACTGAGGACTCTACATGCAATATTTGCATAGTTCCAAATCACACTGAGTAGTTATGTACACAACCTTACCACAAAATGCATTGAATAGAAAGTAAAGCATTGAACACAATGGAGTGTCAAGTACAATTTCGCTGAAAACTAGTATGTGCTAACATGATGTAAACCTTATTATTATACACACCATATGATTTAGAATCGTCTGCAACCAATTTTATGTGTGTGCTACCTAAGCTCCAGAATTTACTTTCAGTAACAACGCATTCTCTACATAGTGGAACATTAGAATTTGCAGTACTAAAGCAAGTCAATGGCTGTTCCATTCAAAATGGTACCAGGTAGGATCCTCAATTCAGCTTGCATTGGTGTATTCCATGGCACTGAGCACTCTACATGCAATATCTACACTGTTCCAAATCACCCTGAGTAGTTATGTACACAACCTTACCACAAAATGCATTGAATAGAAAGTAAAGCATTGAACACAATGGAGTGTCAAGAACAATTTCGCTGAAAACTAGTATGTGCTAACATGATGTAAACCTTATTATTATACACACCATATGATTTAGAATCGTCTGCAACCAATTTTATGTGTGTGCTACCTAAGCTCCAGAATTTACTTTCAGTAACAACACATTCTCTACATAGTGGAACATTAGAGTTTGCAGTACTAAAACAAGTCAATGGCTGTTCCATTCCAAATGGTACCAGCTAGGTTCCTATATTCAGCTTGCATTGGTGTATTCAATGGCACTGAGCACTCTACATGCAATATCTGCACAGCTCGAAATCACACTGTTATGTACACAACCTTACCACGAAATGCATTGAATAGAAGGAAAAGCATTGAACACAATGGAGTGTCAAGTACAATTTTGCTGAAAACTAGTATGTGCTATCATGATGTAAACCTTATTATTATACTCACCATATGTTTTAGAATACTCTGCAACCAATTTCATGACTGTGCTACCTAAGCTCCAGACTTTACTTTCAGTAACAACGCATTCTCTACATAGTGGAACATCAGAGGGTACAGTACTAAAGCAATTCAATGGCTGTTCCATTCAAAATGGTACCAGGTAGGATCCTCAATTCAGCTTGCATTTGTGTATTCCATGGCACTGAGCACTCTACATGCAATATCTATACAGTTCCAAATCACCCTGAGTAGTTATGTACACAACCTTACCACAAAATGCATTGAATAGAAAGTAAAGCATTCAACACAATGGAGTGTCAAGTACAATTTCGCTGAAAACTAGTATGTGCTAACATGATGTAAACCTTATTATTATACTCAACATATGATTCAGCATCGTCTGCAACCAATTTTATGTGCGTGCTACCTAATCTCCAGAATTTACTTTCAGTAACAACACATTCTCAACATAGTGGAACATTAGAGTTTGCAGTACTAAAGCAAGTCAATGGCTGTTCCATTCCAAATGGTACCAGGTAGCTTCCTGAATTCAGCTTGCATTGGTGTATTCCATGGCACTGAGCACTCGACATGCAATATCTACATTGTTCCAAATCACCCTGAGTTGTTATGTACACAACCTTACCACAAAATGCATTGAATAGAAAATAAAGCATTGAACACAATGGAGTGTCAAGTACAATTTCGCTGAAAACTAGTATGTGCTAACATGATGTAAACCTTATTGTTATACACACCATATGATTTAGAAACGTCTGCAACCAATTTTATGTGTGTGCTACCTAACCTCCAGAATTTACTTTCAGTAACAACACATTCTCTACATAGTGGAAGATTAGAGTTTGCAGTACTAAAGCAAGTCAATGGCTGTTCCATTCCAAATACTACCAGGTAATTTCCTGAATTCAACTTGCATTGTAGTATTCCTTGGCACTGAGCATTCTACAAACAATATCTATACAGTTCCAAATCACCCTGAGTAGTTATGTACACAACCTTACCACAAAATGCATTGAATAGAAAGTAAAGCATTCAACACAATGGAGTGCCAAGTACAATTTTGCTAAAATCAGCTATTTGCTATCATAATGTAAACCTTATTATTATACTCACCATATGTTTTAGAATAGTCTGCAACCAATTTTATGTGTCTGCTACCTAAGCTCCAGAATTTACTTTCAGTAACAACGCATTTTCTGTATCGTGCAACATTAGAGTTTGCAGTACTAAAGCAAGTCAATGGCTGTTCCATTCAAAATGGTACCAGATAGGATCCTCAATTCAGCTTGTATTGGTGTATTCCATGGCACTGAGCACTCTACATGCAATATCTACACTGTTCCAAGTCACCCTGAGTAGTTATGTACACAGCCTTACCACAAAATGCATTGAATAAAAAGTAAAGCATTGAACACAATGGAGTGTCAAGTACAATTTCGCTGAAAACTAGTATGTGCTAACATGATGTAAACCTTATTATTATACTCACCATATGATTCAGAATCGTCTGCAACCAATTTTATGTGTGTACTACCTAATCTCCAGAATTTACTTTCAGTAACACATTCTCTACATAGTGGAACATTAGAGTTTGCAGTACTAAAGCAAGTCAATGGCTGTTCCATTCCAAATACTACCAGGTAAGTTCCTGAATTCAACTTGCATTGTAGTATTCCTTGGCACTGATCATTCTACAAGCAATATCTATACTGTTCCAAATCACCCTGAGTAGTTATGTACACAACCTTACCACAAAATGCATTGAATAGAAAGTAAAGCATTCAACACAATGGAGTGCCAAGTACAATTTTGCTAAAATCAGCTATTTGCTATCATAATGTAAACCTTATTATTATACTCACCATATGTTTTAGAATAGTCTGCAAGAAATTTTATGAGTCTGCTACCTAAGCTCCAGAATTTACTTTCAGTAACAACGCATTTTCTGTATAGTGCAACATTAGAGTTTGCAGTACTAAAGCAAGTCAATGGCTGTTCCATTCCAAATGGTAACAGGTAGGTTCCTCAATTCAGCTTGCATTGGTGTATTCCATGGCACTGAGCACTCTACATGCAATATTTGCATACTTCCAAATCACACTGAGTAGTTATGTACACAACCTTACCAAGAAATGCATTGAATACAAAGTAAAGCATTGAACACCATGGAGTGTCAAGTACAATTTCGCTGAAAACTAGTATGTGCTAACATGATGTAAACCTTATTATTATACTCACCATATGATTTAGAATCGTCTGAAACCAATTTTCTGTCTGTGCTACCTAAGATCCAGAATTTACTTTCAGTAACAACACATTCTCTACATAGTGGAACATTAGAGATTGCAGTACAAAAGCAAGTCAATGGCTGTTCCATTCCAAATAGTACCAGGTAGGTTCCTCAATTCAGCTTGCATTAGTGTATTTCATGGCACTGACCACTCTTAATGCAATATCTATACAGTTCCAAATCTCCCTGACTATGTATATACACAATCTTATCACAAAATACTTTGAATATAACGTATTGCCTTCAACTCAATGGAGTGTACAATTCAATTTTGCTGAAAACTAGTAAACCCTAACATGACGTAAGCCTTATTATTACAGTATGATTTAGAGTAGTGTTCAATCAATTTTATGAGTGTGCTATCTATGAACCTGAAGTTATTTTCAGTAACATCATGTTCTCTACACAGTTGAACATTAGTGATTGCACTGCTAAACCAAGAAAATGGCTGTTCCACTCCAAATGCTACCAGGCAAGTTCCTGAATTCAACTTGCATTGTAGTATTCCTTGGCACTGAGCAATGTACATGCAATATCTGCACATCTCCAAATCACACTGAGTAGTTATATACACAACCTTACCACGAAATGCATTGAATAGAAGGTAAAGCATTGAACACAATGGAGTGTCAAGTACAATTTCGCTGAAAACTAGTATGTGCTAACATGATGTAAACCTTATTATTATACGCACAATATGATTTAGAATCGTCTGCAACCAATTTTATATGTGTGCTACCTGAGCTCCAGAATTTACTTTCAGTAACAACACATTCTCTACATAGTGGAACATTAGTGTTTGCAGTACTAAAGCAAGTCAATGGCTGTTCCATTCCAAATGATACCAGGTAGGTTGCTTTATTCAGCTTGCATTGGTGTATTCCATGGCACTGAGCACTCTACATGCAATATCTGCACTGTTCCAAATCACGCTGAGTAGTTATGTACATAACCTTACCACAAAATGCATTGAATAGAAAGTAAAGCATTCATCACAATGGAGTGCCAAGTACAATTTTGCTAAAAACAGGTATTTGCTAACATGATGTAAACCTTATTATTATACTCACCGTTTGATTTAGAATAGTCTGCAATCAATTTTCAGAGTGTGCTACCAAAGCTCCAGAATTTACTTTCAGTAACAACACATTTTCTTCATAGTGCAACATTAGAGTTTGCAGTACTAAAGCAAGTCAATAGCTGTTCCATTCCAAATGGTACCACGTAGGTTCCTCAATTCAGCTTGCATTGGTGTATTCCCTGGCACTGAGCACTTGACATGCAATATCTACACTGTTCCAAATCACCCTGAGTAGTTATGTACACAGCCTTACCACAAAATGCATTGAATAGAAAGTAAAGTATTGAACACAATGGAGTGTCAAGTACAATTTCGCTGAAAACTAGTATGTGCTAACATGATGTAAACCTTATTATTATACTCACCATATGATTTAGAATCGTCTGCAACCAATTTTATGACTGTGCTACCTAAGCACCAGAATTTACTTTCAGGAACAACACATTTTCTACCTAGTGCAACATTAGAGTTTGCAGTACTAAAGCAAGTCAATGGCTGTTCCATTCCAAATGGTACCAGGTAGGTTCCTCAATTCAGCTTGCATTGGTGTATTCCATGGCACTGAGCACTATACATGCAATATCTATACAGTTCCAAATCACCCTGACTATGTATATACACAACCTTATCACAACATACATTGAATATAACGTATTGCCTTCAACTCAATGCAGTTTACAGTTCAATTTTGCTGAAAACTAGTAAGTCCTAACATGATGTAAGCCTTATTATTACAGTATGATTTAGAGTAGTCTGCAACCAATTTTATGAGTGTGCTATCTATGAACCTGAATCATGTTCTCTACACAGTTGAACATTAGTGATTGCACTGCTAAACCAAGAAAATGGCTGTCCCACTCCAAATACGACCAGGTAAGTTCCTGAATTCAACTTGCATTGTAGTATTCCTTGGCACTGAGCAATGTGCATGCAATATCTGCACAGCTCCAAATCACACTCAGTAGTTATGTACACAACCTTACCACGAAATGCATTGAATAGAAGGTAAAGCATTGAACACAATGGAGTGTCAAGTACAATTTTGGTGAAAACAAGTATCTGCTAACATGATGTAAACCTTATTATTATACTCACCATATGATTTAGAATTGTCTGCAACCAATTATATGAGTGTGCTACCTAAGCTCCAGAATTTACTTTCAGGAACAACACATTCTCTACATAGTGGAACATTAGAGTTTTTGGTACTAAAGCAAGTCAAAGGCTGTTCCATTCCAAATGGTACCAGGTAGGTTCCTATATTCAGCTTGCATTGGTGTACTCCATGGCACTGAGCACTCTACATGCAATATCTACACAGTTCCAATTCACATGGAGTTGTTATGTACACAACCTTACCACGAAATGCATTGAATAGAAAGTAAAGCATTCAACACAATGGAGTGACAAGTACAATTTTGCTAAAATCAGCTATTTGCTATCATAATGTAAACCTTATTATTATACTCACCATATGTTTTAGAATAGTCTGCAACCAATTTTATGAGTCTGCTACCTAAGCTCCAGAATTTACTTTCAGTAACAACGAATTTTCTGTATAGTGCAACATTAGAGTTTGGCAGTACTAAAGCAAGTCAATGGCTGTTCCATTCCAAATGGTACCAGGTAGGTTCCTCAATTCAGCTTGCATTGGTGTATTCCATGGCACTGAGCGCTCGACATGCAATATTTGCATAGTTCCAAATCACACTAAGTAGTTATGTACACAACCTTACCAAGAAATGCATTGAATAGAAAGTAAAGCATTGAACACCATGGAGTGTCAAGTACAATTTCGCTGAAAACTAGTATGTGCTAACATGATGTAAACCTTATTATTATACTCACCATATGATTTAGAATCGTCTGCAACCAATTTTCTGTGTGTGCTACCTAAGATCCATAATTTACTTTCAGTAACAACACATTCTCTACATAGTGGAACATTAGAGTTTGCAGTACTAAAGCAAGTCAATGGCTGTTCCATTCCAAAATCTACCAGGTAAGTTCTTGAATTCAGCTTGCATTGGTGTATTCCATTGCACTGAGCACTCTTAATGCAATATCTATACAGTTCTAAATCACCCGGAGTAGTTATTACACAACCTTACCACAAAATGCATTGAATACAAAAGCATTCAACACAATGGAGTATCAAGTACAATTTTGCTGAAAACAGCTTTTTGCTACATGATGTAAACCTTATTATTATACTCACCATATGAATCAGAATCGTCTGCAACCAATTTTATGTGTCTGCTACCTAATCTCCATAATTTACTTTCAGTAACTACACATTCTCTACATAGTGGAACTTTAGAGTTTGCAGTACTAAAGCAAGACAATGGCTGTTCCATTCCAAATGGTACCAGGTTGGTTCCTATATTCAGCTTGCATTGGTGTATTCCATGGCACTGAGCATTCTACATGCAATGTCTACACTGTTCCAAATCACCCTGAGTAGTTATGTACACAACCTTACCACAAAATGCATTGAATAGGAAGTAAAGCATTCAACACAATGGAGTGCCAAGTAAAATTTTTCTAAAAACAGCTTTTTGCTACATGATGTAAACCTTATTATTATACTCACCATATGTTTTAGAATAGTCTGCAACCAATTTCATGACTGTGCTACCTAAGCTCCAGAATTTACCTTAAGTAACAACGCATTCTCTACATAGTGGAACATTAGAGTTTGCAGTACTAAAGCAAGTCAATGGCTATTCCATTCAAAATGGTACCAGGTAGGATCCTCAATTCAGCTTGCATTGGTGTATTCCATGGCACTGAGCACTCTACATGCAATATCTACACTGTTCCAAATCACCCTAAGTAGTTATGTACACAACCTTCCCACAAAATGCATTGAATAGAAAGTAAAGCATTGAACACAATGGAGTGTCAAGTACAATTTCGCTGAAAACTAGTATGTGCTAACATGATGTAAACCTTATTATTATACACACCATATGATTTAGAATCGTCTGCAACCAATTTTATGTGTGTGCTACCTAAGCTCCAGAATTTACTTTCAGTAACAACGCATTCTCTACATAGTGGAACATTAGAATTTGCAGTAATAAAGCAAGTCAATGGCTGTTCCATTCAAAATGGTACCAGGTAGGATCCTCAATTCAGCTTGCATTGGTGTATTCCATGGCACTGAGCACTCTACATGCAATATCTACGCAGTTCCCAATCACATGGAGTAGTTATGTACACAACCTTACCACAAAATGCATTGAATAGAAAGTAAAGCATTGAACACAATGGAGTGTCAAGTACAATTTCGCTGAAAACTAGTATGTGCTAACATGATGTAAACCTTATTATTATACACACCATATGATTTAGAATCGTCTGCAACCAATTTTATGTGTGTGCTACCTAAGCTCCAGAATTTACTTTCAATAACAACACATTCTCTACATAGTGGAACATTAGAGTTTGCAGTACTAAAACAAGTCAATGGCTGTTCCATTCCAAATGGTACCAGCTAGGTTCCTATATTCAGCTTGCATTGGTGTATTCAATGGCTCTGAGCACTCTACATGCAATATCTGCACAGCTCGAAATCACACTGTTATGTACACAACCTTACCACGAAATGCATTGAATAGAAGGAAAAGCATTGAACACAATGGAGTGTCAAGTACAATTTTGCTGAAAACTAGTATGTGCTAACATGATGTAAACCTTATTATTATACTCACTATATGTTTTAGAATAGTCTGCAACCAATTTCATGACTGTGCTACCTAAGCTCCAGAATTTACTTTCAGTAACAACGCATTCTCTACATAGTGGAACATCAGAGGGTACAGTACTAAAGCACTTCAATGGCTGTTCCATTCAAAATGGTACCAGGTAGGATCCTCAATTCAGCTTGCATTGGTGTATTCCATGGCACTGAGCACTCTACATGCAATATCTATACAGTTCCAAATCACCCTGAGTAGTTATGTACACAACCTTACCACGAAATGCATTGAATAGAAAGTAAAGCATTCAACACAATGGAGTGACAAGTACAATTTTGCTAAAATCAGCTATTTGCTATCATAATGTAAACCTTATTATTATACTCACCATATGTTTTAGAATAGTCTGCAACCAATTTTATGAGTCTGCTACCTAAGCTCCAGAATTTACTTTCAGTAACAACGAATTTTCTGTATAGTGCAACATTAGAGTTTGGCAGTACTAAAGCAAGTCAATGGCTGTTCCATTCCAAATGGTACCAGGTAGGTTCCTCAATTCAGCTTGCATTGGAGTATTCCATGGCACTGAGCGCTCGACATGCAATATTTGCATAGTTCCAAATCACACTAAGTAGTTATGTACACAACCTTACCAAGAAATGCATTGAATAGAAAGTAAAGCATTGAACACCATGGAGTGTCAAGTACAATTTCGCTGAAAACTAGTATGTGCTAACATGATGTAAACCTTATTATTATACTCACCATATGATTTAGAATCGTCTGCAACCAATTTTCTGTGTGTGCTACCTAAGATCCATAATTTACTTTCAGTAACAACACATTCTCTACATAGTGGAACATTAGAGTTTGCAGTACTAAAGCAAGTCAATGGCTGTTCCATTCCAAAATCTACCAGGTAAGTTCTTGAATTCAGCTTGCATTGGTGTATTCCATTGCACTGAGCACTCTTAATGCAATATCTATACAGTTCTAAATCACCCGGAGTAGTTATTACACAACCTTACCACAAAATGCATTGAATACAAAAGCATTCAACACAATGGAGTATCAAGTACAATTTTGCTGAAAACAGCTTTTTGCTACATGATGTAAACCTTATTATTATACTCACCATATGAATCAGAATCGTCTGCAACCAATTTTATGTGTCTGCTACCTAATCTCCATAATTTACTTTCAGTAACTACACATTCTCTACATAGTGGAACTTTAGAGTTTGCAGTACTAAAGCAAGACAATGGCTGTTCCATTCCAAATGGTACCAGGTTGGTTCCTATATTCAGCTTGCATTGGTGTATTCCATGGCACTGAGCATTCTACATGCAATGTCTACACTGTTCCAAATCACCCTGAGTAGTTATGTACACAACCTTACCACAAAATGCATTGAATAGGAAGTAAAGCATTCAACACAATGGAGTGCCAAGTAAAATTTTTCTAAAAACAGCTTTTTGCTACATGATGTAAACCTTATTATTATACTCACCATATGTTTTAGAATAGTCTGCAACCAATTTCATGACTGTGCTACCTAAGCTCCAGAATTTACCTTAAGTAACAACGCATTCTCTACATAGTGGAACATTAGAGTTTGCAGTACTAAAGCAAGTCAATGGCTATTCCATTCAAAATGGTACCAGGTAGGATCCTCAATTCAGCTTGCATTGGTGTATTCCATGGCACTGAGCACTCTACATGCAATATCTACACTGTTCCAAATCACCCTAAGTAGTTATGTACACAACCTTCCCACAAAATGCATTGAATAGAAAGTAAAGCATTGAACACAATGGAGTGTCAAGTACAATTTCGCTGAAAACTAGTATGTGCTAACATGATGTAAACCTTATTATTATACACACCATATGATTTAGAATCGTCTGCAACCAATTTTATGTGTGTGCTACCTAAGCTCCAGAATTTACTTTCAGTAACAACGCATTCTCTACATAGTGGAACATTAGAATTTGCAGTAATAAAGCAAGTCAATGGCTGTTCCATTCAAAATGGTACCAGGTAGGATCCTCAATTCAGCTTGCATTGGTGTATTCCATGGCACTGAGCACTCTACATGCAATATCTACGCAGTTCCCAATCACATGGAGTAGTTATGTACACAACCTTACCACAAAATGCATTGAATAGAAAGTAAAGCATTGAACACAATGGAGTGTCAAGTACAATTTCGCTGAAAACTAGTATGTGCTAACATGATGTAAACCTTATTATTATACACACCATATGATTTAGAATCGTCTGCAACCAATTTTATGTGTGTGCTACCTAAGCTCCAGAATTTACTTTCAATAACAACACATTCTCTACATAGTGGAACATTAGAGTTTGCAGTACTAAAACAAGTCAATGGCTGTTCCATTCCAAATGGTACCAGCTAGGTTCCTATATTCAGCTTGCATTGGTGTATTCAATGGCTCTGAGCACTCTACATGCAATATCTGCACAGCTCGAAATCACACTGTTATGTACACAACCTTACCACGAAATGCATTGAATAGAAGGAAAAGCATTGAACACAATGGAGTGTCAAGTACAATTTTGCTGAAAACTAGTATGTGCTAACATGATGTAAACCTTATTATTATACTCACTATATGTTTTAGAATAGTCTGCAACCAATTTCATGACTGTGCTACCTAAGCTCCAGAATTTACTTTCAGTAACAACGCATTCTCTACATAGTGGAACATCAGAGGGTACAGTACTAAAGCACTTCAATGGCTGTTCCATTCAAAATGGTACCAGGTAGGATCCTCAATTCAGCTTGCATTGGTGTATTCCATGGCACTGAGCACTCTACATGCAATATCTATACAGTTCCAAATCACCCTGAGTAGTTATGTACACAACCTTACCACAAAATGCATTGAATAGAAAGTAAAGCATTCAACACAATGGAGTGTCAAGTAAAATTTCGCTGAAAACTAGTATGTGCTAACATGATGTAAACCTTATTATTATACTCACCATATGATTCAGCATCGTCTGCAACCAATTTTATGTGCGTGCTACCTAATCTCCAGAATTTACTTTCAGTAACAACACATTCTCAACATAGAGGAACATTAGAGTTTGCAGTACTAAAGCAAGTCAATGGCTGTTCCATTCCAAATGGTGCCAGGTAGGTTCCTATATTCAGCTTGCAGTGGTGTATTCCATGGCACTGAGCATTCTACATGCAATGTCTACACTGTTCCAAATCACCCTGAGTAGTTATGTACACAACCTTACCACAAAATGCATTGAATAGAAAGTAAAGCATTGAACACAATGGAGTGTCAAGTACAATTTCGCTGAAAACTAGTATGTGCTAACATGATGTAAACCTTATTATTATACACACCATATGATTTAGAATCGTCTGCAACCAATTTTATGTGTGTGCTACCTAAGCTCCAGAATTTACTTTCAGTAACAACGCATTCTCTACATAGTGGAACATTAGAATTTGCAGTACTAAAGCAAGTCAATGGCTGTTCCATTCAAAATGGTACCAGGTAGGATCCTCAATTCAGCTTGCATTGGTGTATTCCATGGCACTGAGCACTCTACATGCAATATCTACGCAGTTCCCAATCACATGGAGTAGTTATGTACACAACCTTACCACAAAATGCATTGAATAGAAAGTAAAGCATTGAACACAATGGAGTGTCAAGTACAATTTCGCTGAAAACTAGTATGTGCTAACATGATGTAAACCTTATTATTATACACACCATATGATTTAGAATCGTCTGCAACCAATTTTATGTGTGTGCTACCTAAGCTCCAGAATTTACTTTCAATAACAACACATTCTCTACATAGTGGAACATTAGAGTTTGCAGTACTAAAACAAGTCAATGGCTGTTCCATTCCAAATGGTACCAGCTAGGTTCCTATATTCAGCTTGCATTGGTGTATTCAATGGCTCTGAGCACTCTACATGCAATATCTGCACAGCTCGAAATCACACTGTTATGTACACAACCTTACCACGAAATGCATTGAATAGAAGGAAAAGCATTGAACACAATGGAGTGTCAAGTACAATTTTGCTGAAAACTAGTATGTGCTAACATGATGTAAACCTTATTATTATACTCACTATATGTTTTAGAATAGTCTGCAACCAATTTCATGACTGTGCTACCTAAGCTCCAGAATTTACTTTCAGTAACAACGCATTCTCTACATAGTGGAACATCAGAGGGTACAGTACTAAAGCACTTCAATGGCTGTTCCATTCAAAATGGTACCAGGTAGGATCCTCAATTCAGCTTGCATTGGTGTATTCCATGGCACTGAGCACTCTACATGCAATATCTATACAGTTCCAAATCACCCTGAGTAGTTATGTACACAACCTTACCACAAAATGCATTGAATACAAAGTAAAGCATTCAACACAATGGAGTGTCAAGTAAAATTTCGCTGAAAACTAGTATGTGCTAACATGATGTAAACCTTATTATTATACTCACCATATGATTCAGCATCGTCTGCAACCAATTTTATGTGCGTGCTACCTAATCTCCAGAATTTATTTTCAGTAACAACACATTCTCAACATAGAGGAACATTAGAGTTTGCAGTACTAAAGCAAGTCAATGGCTGTTCCATTCCAAATGGTGCCAGGTAGGTTCCTATATTCAGCTTGCAGTGGTGTATTCCATGGCACTGAGCATTCTACATGCAATGTCTACACTGTTCCAAATCACCCTGAGTAGTTATGTACACAACCTTACCACAAAATGCATTGAATAGAAAGTAAAGCATTCAACACAATGGAGTGCCAAGTAAAATTTTTCTAAAAACAGCTATTTGCTAACATGATGTAAACCTTATTATTATACTCACCATATGTTTTAGAATAGTATGCAAGAAATTTTATGAGTCTGCTACCTAAGCTCCAGAATTTACTTTCAGTAACAACGCATTTTCTGTATAGTGCAACATTAGAGTTTGCAGTACTAAAGCAAGTCAATGGCTGTTCCATTCCAAATGGTAACAGGTAGGTTCCTCAATTCAGCTTGCATTGGTGTATTCCATGGCACTGAGCACTCTACATGCAATATTTGCATAGTTCCAAATCACACTGAGTAGTTATGTACACAACCTTACCAAGAAATGCATTGAATAGAAAGTAAAGCATTGAACACCATGGAGTGTCAAGTACAATTTCGCTGAAAACTAGTATGTGCTAACATGATGTAAACCTTATTATTATACTCACCATATGATTTAGAATCGTCTGCAACCAATTTTCTGTGTGTGCTACCTAAGATCCAGAATTTACTTTCAGTAACAACACATTCTCTACATAGTGGAACATTAGAGTTTGCAGTACTAAAGCAAGTCAATGGCTGTTCCATTCCAAAATCTACCAGGTAAGTTCTTGAATTCAGCTTGCATTGGTGTATTCCATTGCACTGAGCACTCCTAATGCAATATCTATACAGTTCTAAATCACCCTGAGTAGTTATGTACACAACCTTACCACAAAATGCATTGAATACAAAAGCATTTAACACAATGGAGTGTCAAGTACAATTTTGCTGAAAACTAGTATGTGCTAACATGATGTAAACCTTATTATTATACTCACCATATGATTCAGAATCGTCTGCAACCAATTTTATGTGTCTGCTACCTAATCTCCATAATTGACTTTCAGTAACTACACACTCTCTACATAGTGGAACTTTAGAGTTTGCAGTACTAAAGCAAGTCAATGGCTGTTCCATTCCAAATACTACCAGGTAAGTTCCTGAATTCAACTTGCATTGTAGTATTCCTTGGCACTGAGCATTCTACAAGCAATATCTATACTGTTCCAAATCACCCTGAGTAGTTATGTACACAACCTTACCACAAAATGCATTGAATAGAAAGTAAAGCATTCAACACAATGGAGTGCCAAGTACAATTTTGCTAAAATCAGCTATTTGCTATCATAATGTAAACCTTATTATTATACTCACCATATGTTTTAGAATAGTCTGCAACCAATTTTATGAGTCTGCTACCTAAGCTCCAGAATTTACTTTCAGTAACAACGCATTTTCTGTATAGTGCAACATTAGAGTTTGCAGTACTAAAGCAAGTCAATGGCTGTTCCATTCCAAATGGTACCAGGTAGGTTCCTATATTCAGCTTGCATTGGTGTATTCCATGGCACTGAGCATTCTACATGCAATGTCTACACTGTTCCAAATCACCCTGAGTAGTTATGTACACAACATTACCACAAAATGCATTGAATAGAAAGTAAAGCATTCAACACAATGGAGTGCCAAGTAAAATTTTTCTAAAAACAGCTATTTGCTAATATGATGTAAACCTTATTATTATACTCACCATATGTTTTAGAATAGTCTGCAACCAATTTCATGACTGTGCTACCTAATCTCCAGAATTTACTTTCAGTAACAACGCATTCTCTACATAGTGGAACATTAGAGTTTGCAGTACTAAAGCAAGTCAATGGCTGTTCCATTCAAAATGGTACCAGATAGGATCCTCAATTCAGCTTGCATTGGTGTATTCCATGGCACTGAGCACTCTACATGCAATATCTATACTGTTCCAATTCACCCTGAGTAGTTATGTACACAACCTTACCACAAAATGCATTGAATAGAAAGTAAAGCATTCAACACAATGGTGTGCCAAGTACAATTTTGCTAAAATCAGCTATTTGCTATCATTATGTAAACCTTATTATTATACTCACCATATGTTTTAGAATAGTCTGCAAGAAATTTTATGAGTCTGCTACCTAAGCTCCAGAATTTACTATCAGTAACAACGCATTTTCTGTATAGTGCAACATTAGAGTTTGCAGTACTAATGCAAGTCAATGGCTGTTCCATTCCAAATGGTAACAGGTAGGTTCCTCAATTCAGCTTGCATTGGTGTATTCCATGGCACTGAGGACTCTACATGCAATATTTGCATAGTTCCAAATCACACTGAGTAGTTATGTACACAACCTTACCACAAAATGCATTGAATAGAAAGTAAAGCATTGAACACAATGGAGTGTCAAGTACAATTTCGCTGAAAACTAGTATGTGCTAACATGATGTAAACCTTATTATTATACACACCATATGATTTAGAATCGTCTGCAACCAATTTTATGTGTGTGCTACCTAAGATCCAGAATTTACTTTCAGTAACAACGCATTCTCTACATAGTGGAACATTAGAATTTGCAGTACTAAAGCAAGTCAATGGCTGTTCCATTCAAAATGGTACCAGGTAGGATCCTCAATTCAGCTTGCATTGGTGTATTCCATGGCACTGAGCACTCTACATGCAATATCTACACTGTTCCAAATCACCCTGAGTAGTTATGTACACAACCTTACCACAAAATGCATTGAATAGAAAGTAAAGCTTTGAACACAATGGAGTGTCAAGTACAATTTCGCTGAAAACTAGTATGTGCTAACATGATGTAAACCTTATTATTATACACACCATATGATTTAGAATCGTCTGCAACCAATTTTATGTGTGTGCTACCTAAGCTCCAGAATTTACTTTCAGTAACAACACATTCTCTACATAGTGGAACATTAGAGTTTGCAGTACTAAAACAAGTCAATGGCTGTTCCATTCCAAATGGTACCAGCTAGGTTCCTATATTCAGCTTGCATTGGTGTATTCAATGGCACTGAGCACTCTACATGCAATATCTGCACAGCTCGAAATCACACTGTTATGTACACAACCTTACCACGAAATGCATTGAATAGAAGGAAAAGCATTGAACACAATGGAGTGTCAAGTACAATTTTGCTGAAAACTAGTATGTGCTAACATGATGTAAACCTTATTATTATACTCACCATATGTTTTAGAATACTCTGCAACCAATTTCATGACTGTGCTACCTAAGCTCCAGACTTTACTTTCAGTAACAACGCATTCTCTACATAGTGGAACATCAGAGGGTACAGTACTAAAGCAATTCAATGGCTGTTCCATTCAAAATGGTACCAGGTAGGATCCTCAATTCAGCTTGCATTTGTGTATTCCATGGCACTGAGCACTCTACATGCAATATCTATACAGTTCCAAATCACCCTGAGTAGTTATGTACACAACCTTACCACAAAATGCATTGAATAGAAAGTAAAGCATTCAACACAATGGAGTGTCAAGTACAATTTCGCTGAAAACTAGTATGTGCTAACATGATGTAAACCTTATTATTATACTCACCATATGATTCAGCATCGTCTGCAACCAATTTTATGTGCGTGCTACCTAATCTCCAGAATTTACTTTCAGTAACAACACATTCTCAACATAGTGGAACATTAGAGTTTGCAGTACTAAAGCAAGTCAATGGCTGTTCCATTCCAAATGGTACCAGGTAGCTTCCTGAATTCAGCTTGCATTGGTGTATTCCATGGCACTGAGCACTCTACATGCAATATCTACATTGTTCCAAATCACCCTGAGTTGTTATGTACACAACCTTACCACAAAATGCATTGAATAGAAAATAAAGCATTGAACACAATGGAGTGTCAAGTACAATTTCGCTGAAAACTAGTATGTGCTAACATGATGTAAACCTTATTATTATACACACCATATGATTTAGAAACGTCTGCAACCAATTTTATGTGTGTGCTACCTAACCTCCAGAATTTACTTTCAGTAACAACACATTCTCTACATAGTGGAAGATTAGAGTTTGCAGTACTAAAGCAAGTCAATGGCTGTTCCATTCCAAATACTACCAGGTAATTTCCTGAATTCAACTTGCATTGTAGTATTCCTTGGCACTGAGCATTCTACAAACAATATCTATACAGTTCCAAATCACCCTGAGTAGTTATGTACACAACCTTACCACAAAATGCATTGAATAGAAAGTAAAGCATTCAACACAATGGAGTGCCAAGTACAATTTTGCTAAAATCAGCTATTTGCTATCATAATGTAAACCTTATTATTATACTCACCATATGTTTTAGAATAGTCTGCAACCAATTTTATGAGTCTGCTACCTAAGCTACAGAATTTACTTTCAGTAACAACGCATTTTCTGTATCGTGCAACATTAGAGTTTGCAGTACTAAAGCAAGTCAATGGCTGTTCCATTCAAAATGGTACCAGATAGGATCCTCAATTCAGCTTGCATTGGTGTATTCCATGGCACTGAGCACTCTACATGCAATATCTACACTGTTCCAAATCACCCTGAGTAGTTATGTACACAGCCTTACCACAAAATGCATTGAATAAAAAGTAAAGCATTGAACACAATGGAGTGTCAAGTACAATTTCGCTGAAAACTAGTATGTGCTAACATGATGTAAACCTTATTATTATACTCACCATATGATTCAGAATCGTCTGCAACCAATTTTATGTGTGTACTACCTAATCTCCAGAATTTACTTTCAGTAACACATTCTCTAAATAGTGGAACATTAGAGTTTGCAGTACTAAAGCAAGTCAATGGCTGTTCCATTCCAAATACTACCAGGTAAGTTCCTGAATTCAACTTGCATTGTAGTATTCCTTGGCACTGATCATTCTACAAGCAATATCTATACTGTTCCAAATCACCCTGAGTAGTTATGTACACAACCTTACCACAAAATGCATTGAATAGAAAGTAAAGCATTCAACACAATGGAGTGTCAAGTAAAATTTCGCTGAAAACTAGTATGTGCTAACATGATGTAAACCTTATTATTATACTCACCATATGATTCAGCATCGTCTGCAACCAATTTTATGTGCGTGCTACCTAATCTCCAGAATTTACTTTCAGTAACAACACATTCTCAGCATAGAGGAACATTAGAGTTTGCAGTACTAAAGCAAGTCAATGGCTGTTCCATTCCAAATGGTGCCAGGTAGGTTCCTATATTCAGCTTGCAGTGGTGTATTCCATGGCACTGAGCATTCTACATGCAATGTCTACACTGTTCCAAATCACCCTGAGTAGTTATGTACACAACCTTACCACAAAATGCATTGAATAGAAAGTAAAGCATTCAACACAATGGAGTGCCAAGTAAAATTTTTCTAAAAACAGCTATTTGCTAACATGATGTAAACCTTATTATTATACTCACCATATGTTTTATAATAGTCTGCAACCAATTTCATGACTGTGCTACCTAAGCTCCAGAATTTACTTTCAGTAACAACGCATTCTCTACATAGTGGAACATCAGAGTTTGCAGTACTAAAGCAAGTCAATGGCTGTTCCATTCCAAATGGTACCAGGTAGGTTCCTCAATTCAGCTTGCATTGGTGTATTCCATAGCACTGAGCACTCTACATGCAATATTTGCATAGTTCCATATCACACTGAGTAGTTATCTACACAACCTTACCAAGAAATGCATTGAATAGAAAGTAAAGATTTAAAAACCATGGAGTGTCAAGTACAATTTCGCTGAAAACTAGTATGAGCTAACAGGATGTAAACCTTATTATTATACTCACCATATGTTTTAGAATAGTATGCAAGAAATTTTATGAGTCTGCTACCTAAGCTCCAGAATTTACTTTCAGTAACAACGCATTTTCTGTATAGTGCAACATTAGAGTTTGCAGTACTAAAGCAAGTCAATGGCTGTTCCATTCCAAATGGTAACAGGTAGGTTCCTCAATTCAGCTTGCATTGGTGTATTCCATGGCACTGAGCACTCTACATGCAATATTTGCATAGTTCCAAATCACACTGAGTAGTTATGTACACAACCTTACGAAGAAATGCATTGAATAGAAAGTAAAGCATTGAACACCATGGAGTGTCAAGTACAATTTCGCTGAAAACTAGTATGTGCTAACATGATGTAAACCTTATTATTATACTCACCATATGATTTAGAATCGTCTGCAACCAATTTTCTGTGTGTGCTACCTAAGATCCAGAATTTACTTTCAGTAACAACACATTCTCTACATAGTGGAACATTAGAGTTTGCAGTACTAAAGCAAGTCAATGGCTGTTCCATTCCAAAATCTACCAGGTAAGTTCTTGAATTCAGCTTGCATTGGTGTATTCCATTGCACTGAGCACTCTTAATGCAATATCTATACAGTTCTAAATCACCCTGAGTAGTTATGTACACAACCTTACCACAAAATGCATTGAATAGAAAGTAAAGCTTTGAACACAATGGAGTGTCAAGTACAATTTCGCTGAAAACTAGTATGTGCTAACATGATGTAAACCTTATTATTATACACACCATATGATTTAGAATCGTCTGCAACCAATTTCATGACTGTGCTACCTAATCTCCAGAATTTACTTTCAGTAACAACGCATTCTCTACATAGTGGAACATTAGAGTTTGCAGTACTAAAGCAAGTCAATGGCTGTTCCATTCAAAATGGTACCAGATAGGATCCTCAATTCAGCTTGCATTGGTGTATTCCATGGCACTGAGCACTCTACATGCAATATTTGCATAGTTCCAAATCACCCTGAGTAGTTATGTACACAACATTACCACAAAATGCATTGAATAGAAAGTAAAGCATTCAACACAATGGAGTGCCAAGTAAAATTTTTCTAAAAACAGCTATTTGCTAATATGATGTAAACCTTATTATTATACTCACCATATGTTTTAGAATAGTCTGCAAGAAATTTTATGAGTCTGCTACCTAAGCTCCAGAATTTACTATCAGTAACAACGCATTTTCTGTATAGTGCAACATTAGAGTTTGCAGTACTAAAGCAAGTCAATGGCTGTTCCATTCCAAATGGTAACAGGTAGGTTCCTCAATTCAGCTTGCATTGGTGTATTCCATGGCACTGAGGACTCTACATGCAATATTTGCATAGTTCCAAATCACACTGAGTAGTTATGTACACAACCTTACCACAAAATGCATTGAATAGAAAGTAAAGCATTGAACACAATGGAGTGTCAAGTACAATTTCGCTGAAAACTAGTATGTGCTAACATGATGTAAACCTTATTATTATACACACCATATGATTTAGAATCGTCTGCAACCAATTTTATGTGTGTGCTACCTAAGCTCCAGAATTTACTTTCAGTAACAACGCATTCTCTACATAGTGGAACATTAGAATTTGCAGTACTAAAGCAAGTCAATGGCTGTTCCATTCAAAATGGTACCAGGTAGGATCCTCAATTCAGCTTGCATTGGTGTATTCCATGGCACTGAGCACTCTACATGCAATATCTACACTGTTCCAAATCACCCTGAGTAGTTATGTACACAACCTTACCACAAAATGCATTGAATAGAAAGTAAAGCATTGAACACAAAGGAGTGTCAAGTACAATTTCGCTGAAAACTAGTATGTGCTAACATGATGTAAACCTTATTATTATACACACCATATGATTTAGAATCGTCTGCAACCAATTTTATGTGTGTGCTACCTAAGCTCCAGAATTTACTTTCAGTAACAACACATTCTCTACATAGTGGAACATTAGAGTTTGCAGTACTAAAACAAGTCAATGGCTGTTCCATTCCAAATGGTACCAGCTAGGTTCCTATATTCAGCTTGCATTGGTGTATTCAATGGCACTGAGCACTCTACATGCAATATCTGCACAGCTCGAAATCACACTGTTATGTACACAACCTTACCACGAAATGCATTGAATAGAAGGAAAAGCATTGAACACAATGGAGTGTCAAGTACAATTTTGCTGAAAACTAGTATGTGCTAACATGATGTAAACCTTATTATTATACTCACCATATGTTTTAGAATACTCTGCAACCAATTTCATGACTGTGCTACCTAAGCTCCAGACTTTACTTTCAGTAACAACGCATTCTCTACATAGTGGAACATCAGAGGGTACAGTACTAAAGCAATTCAATGGCTGTTCCATTCAAAATGGTACCAGGTAGGATCCTCAATTCAGCTTGCATTTGTGTATTCCATGGCACTGAGCACTCTACATGCAATATCTATACAGTTCCAAAATACCCTGAGTAGTTATGTACACAACCTTACCACAAAATGCATTGAATAGAAAGTAAAGCATTCAACACAATGGAGTGTCAAGTACAATTTCGCTGAAAACTAGTATGTGCTAACATGATGTAAACCTTATTATTATACTCACCATATGATTCAGCATCGTCTGCAACCAATTTTATGTGCGTGCTACCTAATCTCCAGAATTTACTTTCAGTAACAACACATTCTCAACATAGTGGAACATTAGAGTTTGCAGTACTAAAGCAAGTCAATGGCTGTTCCATTCCAAATGGTACCAGGTAGCTTCCTGAATTCAGCTTGCATTGGTGTATTCCATGGCACTGAGCACTCTACATGCAATATCTACATTGTTCCAAATCACCCTGAGTTGTTATGTACACAACCTTACCACAAAATGCATTGAATAGAAAATAAAGCATTGAACACAATGGAGTGTCAAGTACAATTTCGCTGAAAACTAGTATGTGCTAACATGATGTAAACCTTATTATTATACTCACCATATGATTCCGAATCGTCTGCAACCAATTTTATGTGTGTACTACCTAATCTCCAGAATTTACTTTCAGTAACACATTCTCTACATAGTGGAACATTAGAGTTTGCAGTACTAAAGCAAGTCAATGGCTGTTCCATTCCAAATACTACCAGGTAAGTTCCTGAATTCAACTTGCATTGTAGTATTCCTTGGCACTGATCATTCTACAAGCAATATCTATACTGTTCCAAATCACCCTGAGTAGTTATGTACACAACCTTACCACAAAATGCATTGAATAGAAAGTAAAGCATTCAACACAATGGAGTGCCAAGTACAATTTTGCTAAAATCAGCTATTTGCTATCATAATGTAAACCTTATTATTATACTCACCATATGTTTTAGAATAGTCTGCAACCAATTTTATGAGTCTGCTACCTAAGCTCCAGAATTTACTTTCAGTAACAACGCATTTTCTGTATAGTGCAACATTAGAGTTTGCAGTACTAAAGCAAGTCAATGGCTGTTCCATTCCAAATGGTAACAGGTAGGTTCCTCAATTCAGCTTGCATTGGTGTATTCCATGGCACTGAGCACTCTACATGCAATATTTGCATAGTTCCAAATCACACTGAGTAGTTATGTACACAACCTTATCAAGAAATGCATTGAATACAAAGTAAAGCATTGAACACCATGGAGTGTCAAGTACAATTTCGCTGAAAACTAGTACGTGCTAACATGATGTAAACCTTATTATTATACTCACCATATGATTTAGAATCGTCTGCAACCAATTTTCTGTCTGTGCTTCCTAAGATCCAGAATTTACTTTCAGTAACAACACATTCTCTACATAGTGGAACATTAGAGTTTGCAGTACTAAAGCAAGTCAATGGCTGTTCCATTCCAAATGGTACCAGGTAGGTTCCTATATTCAGCTTGCATTGGTGTATTCCATGGCACTCAGCATTCTACATGCAATGTCTACACTGTTCCAAATCACCCTGAGTACTTATGTACACAACCTTACCACAAAATGCATTGAATAGAAAGTAAAGCATTCAACACATTGGAGTGCCAATTACAATTTTGCTAAAATCAGCTATTTGCTATCATAATGTAAACCTTATTATTATACTCACCATATGTTTTAGAATAGTCTGCAACCGATTTTATGTGTCTGCTACCTAATCTCCATAATTTACTTTCAGTAACTACAAATTCTCTACATAGTGGAACTTTCGAGTTTGCAGTACTAAAGCAAGTCAATGGCTGTTCCATTCCAAATGGTACCAGGTAGGTTCCTATATTCTGCTTGCATTGGTGTATTCCATGGCACTGAGCACTCTACATGCAATATCTACACTGTTCCAAATCACCCTGAGTAGTTATGTACACAGCCTTACCACAAAATGCATTGAATACAAAGTAAAGTATTGAACACAATGGAGTGTCAAGTACAATTTCGCTGAAAACTAGTATGTGCTAACATGATGTAAACCTTATTATTATACTCACCATATGATTTAGAATCGTCTGCAACCAATTTTATGACTGTGCTACCTAAGCACCAGAATTTACTTTCAGGAACAACGCATTCTCTACATAGTGGAACATTAGAGTTTGCAGTACTAAAGCAAGTCAATGGCTGTTCCATTCCAAATGGTACCATGTAGGTTCCTATATTCAGCTTGCATTGGTGAACTCCATGGCACTGAGCACTCTACATGCAATATGTACACAGTTCCAAATCACATGGAGTAGTTATGTACACAACCTTACCACGAAATGCATTGAATAGAAAGTAAAGCATTGAACACAATGGAGTGTCAAGTACAATTTTGGTGAAAACAAGTATGTGATAACATGATGTAAACCTTATTATTATACTCACCATATGATTTAGAATTGTCTGCAACCAATTTTATGAGTGTGCTACCTAAGCTCCAGAATTTACTTTCAGGAACAACACATTTTCTACACAGTGCAACATTAGAGTTTGCAGTACTAAAGCAAGTCAATGGCTGTTCCATTCCAAATGTTACCAGGTAGGTTCCTCAATTCAGCTTGCATTGGTGTATTCCATGGCACTGAGCACTCTACATGCAATATCTGCGCAGTTTCAAATCACACTGAGTAGTTATGTACACAAATTTACCACGAAATGCATTGAATAGAAAGTAAAGCATTGAACACAATGGAGTGTCAAGTACAATTTCGCGGAAAACTAGTATGTGCTAACATGATGTAAACCTTATTATTATACTCACCATATGATTTAGAATCGTCTGCAACCAATTTTATGTGTGTGCTACCTAAGCTCCAGAATTTACTTTCAGTAACAACACATTCTCTACATAGTGGAACATTAGAGTTTGCAGTACTAAAGCAAGTCAATGGCAGTTCCATTCCAAATGGTACCAGGTAGGTTCCTATATTCAGCTTGCATTGGTGTATTCAAGGGCACTGAGCACTCTACATGCAATATCTATACAGTTCCAAATCACCCTGACTATGTATATACACAATCTTATCACAAAATACTTTGAATATAACATATTGCATTCAACTCAATGGAGTGTACATTTCAATTTTGCTGAAAACTAGTAAGTCCTAACATGATGTAAGCCTTCTTATTACAGTATGATTTAGACAAGTCTGCAACCAATGTTATGAGTGTGCTATCTATCAACCTGAAGTTATTTTCAGTAACATCATGTTCTCCACAGAGTTGAAGATTAGTGATTGCACTGCTAAACCAAGAAAATGGCAGTTCCACTCCAAATACTACCAGGTAAGTTCCTGAATTCAACTTGCATTGTAGTATTCCTTGGCACTGAGAAATGTACATGCAATATCTGCACAGCTCCAAATCACACTGAGTAGTTATGTACAAAACCTTACCACGAAATGCATTGAATAGAAGGAAAAGCATTGAACACAATGGAGTGTCAAGTACAATTTTGCTGAAAACTAGTATGTGCTAACATGATTTAAACCTTATTATTATACTCACCATATGATTTAGAATCGTCTGCAACCAATTTTATCTGTGTGCTTCCTAATCTCCAGAATTTACTTTCAGTAACAACACATTCTCTACATGGTGGGACATTAGAGTTTGCAGTACTAAAGCAAGTCAATGGCTGTTCCATTCCAAAATCTACCAGGTAAGTTCTTGAATTCAGCTTGCATTGGTGTATTCCATTGCACTGAGCACTCTTAATGCAATATCTATACAGTTCTAAATCACCCTGAGTAGTGATGTACACAACCTTACCACAAAATGCATTGAATACAAAAGCATTCAACAAAATGGAGTGTCAAGTACAATTTTGCTGAAAACTAGTATGTGCTAACATGATGTAAACCTTATTATTATACTCACCATATGTTTTAGAATAGTCTGCAACCAATTTTATGTGTCTGCTACCTAATCTCCATAATTTACTTTCAGTAACTACACATTCTCTACATAGTGGAACTTTCGAGTTTGCAGTACTAAAGCAAGTCAATGGCTGTTCCATTCCAAATGGTACCAGGTAGGTTCCTATATTCAGCTTGCATTGGTGTATTCCATGGCACTGAGCACTCTACATGCAATATCTACACTGTTCCAAATCACCCTGAGTAGTTATGTACACAGCCTTACCACAAAATGCATTGAATAGAAAGTAAAGTATTGAACACAATGGAGTGTCAAGTACAATTTCGCTGAAAACTAGTATGTGCTAACATGATGTAAACCTTATTATTATACTCACCATATGATTTAGAATCGTCTGCAACCAATTTTATGACTGTGCTACCTAAGCACCAGAATTTACTTTCAGGAACAACGCATTCTCTACATAGTGGAACATTAGAGTTTGCAGTACTAAAGCAAGTCAATGGCTGTTCCATTCCAAATGGTACCATGTAGGTTCCTATATTCAGCTTGCATTGGTGAACTCCATGGCACTGAGCACTCTACATGCAATATGTACACAGTTCCAAATCACATGGAGTAGTTATGTACACAACCTTACCACGAAATGCATTGAATACAAAGTAAAGCATTGAACACAATGGAGTGCCAAGTACAATTTTGCTAAAAACAGGTATTTGCTAACATGATGTAAACCTTATTATTATACTCACCATATGATTTAGAATAGTCTGCAAACAATTTTATCAGTGTGCTACCTAAGCTCCAGAATTTACTTTCAGTAACAACACATTTTCTACATAGTGCAACATTAGAGTTTGCAGTACTAAAGCAAGTCAATGGCTGTTCCATTTCAAATGGTACCAGGTAGGTTCCTCAATTCAGCTTGCATTGGTGTATTCCATGTCACTGAGCAGTCTACATGCAATATCTGCGCAGTTCCAAATCACACTGAGTAGTTATGTACACAACTTTACCATGAAATGCATTGAATAGAAAGTAAAGCATTGAACAAAATGGAGTGTCAAGTACAATTTCGCTGAAAACTAGTATGTGCTAACATGATGTAAACCTTATTATTATACTCACCATATGATTTAGAATCGTCTGCAACCAATTTTATGTGTGTGCTACCTAAGCTCCAGAATTTACTTTCAGTAACAACACATTTTCTACATAGTGGAACATTAGAGTTTTTGGTACTAAAGGAAGTCAATGGCTGTTCCATTCCAAGTGGTACCAGGTAGGTTCCTATATTCAGCTTGCATTGGTGTACTCCATGGCACTGAGCACTCTACATGCAATATCTACACAGTTCCAATTGACATGGAGAAGTTATGTACACAACCTTACCACGAAATGCATTGAATAGAAAGTAAAGCTTTGAACACAATGGAGTGTCAAGTACAATTTTGGTGAAAACAAGTATCTGCTAACATGATGTAAACCTTATTATTATACTC